>NC_134484.1:75521204-75821204 GCF_040206685.1 Ascaphus truei
ATCCGGTGCTGTCAGGATCCCTCACAGGTGGATGCGCTGTCGCCAGACAGATGAGGTACACCCCGAGCTCCCAGCAGCGGAGGTTTGGTCCTCCTGTGAGCCACAGGTAAAGCACCACACACTCTGTTGCCACCACATTTCCCATAGGGTAGGGGGGGAACAGACTAATAGCCGCATGGTGCTATTTATGTGTAGTATGTGCTCAAATGCTACACCTAATGGTTTCCACAGGCGCGAAAATCACGAATTATATTTCACTTCTGTGCATCTTATATTTTTAACAATATTTGCCTTAAGAATAAAAAATGGTTATAGTCAGGTAGATGGGTGCAAACATATGGGTTGCGCATGGTGCACAGATTGAAATGGTACATACAATTTTTTTTATATCTGTGCTTAAAAAAATAGTTTAACCTGTCCAAAATTCACCTAGTTGAACCTGGCGTTAAACCTAAATAGTCTGTTTATATTAAGCTAATTGCTATGTGTCAACAAAAACATGTATTTGATATGTTTTTTTTATATAGAAGAACAACTTATTATTTTCACGGTAGGTCTTTTATAAATAATATTTCACTAATAATTGATAATTACTAATACTATCTATAAATTAAAAAAAAAACATGTCATTTTGTTTTCATTTCAATTGTATCAGTCAGGTATTTAACATAACTCAATGCATCAAACTTTGTCACACAACGAACTGTGCCTCATATGTATGAAGTAAAGACCGTCATACGACGCACAGTTTTTGTACTGCTTTTTCAACTATGATCTTACTATATACTCCCCAAATAGTTCTGCTCTTTCAGTGTCACCTGCTCTAACATTAGAATTTTCACCACTACCACCAGATGCTATAGTTCATTTTCCAATTAAAACATAGAGAATAACTGACATCAGTAATAACCATGGTGGTCCCCATGCACGTTACCAGGCAAGTATTTTACTTACTTGTACAAAATGACAAACAAAATAAGAAAAAAATGAATGCAAACTGATACAATAGTTACCGGGGGTTCTGCTTCTCAGATCTTCCAATCTAGAGGCAATAACGGGCACAATTGAAACAAAATTATACATGGCTGCTCATTGAAAGGCTGAGTATGCCTTATAATGGAGTTTGGAGGGTGTAGATGTTGGCGGTGTAAGATAGGATTCCTGGTTTTCTGGGAGCCTTTACAATTCTGAAAGGAGGGGGGGGGAAGTATGATGATGCATTGTAGGAAATTTCCAGAGATATATTGTGACACAGGAAAAGTCTTGAAAGTGGGAGTGAAAGGAGGTTATGAGAGAGAAGAGAAGGGTAGGTCATGGACAGAATGGAGGGTGGAGTATTTGGAGACAATGGCTGAGATGTAAAGGATCAGCATCAATGAGGGCTTTATATGTCAGAGCTAGGATATCAAATTTTATTTTAAAGAATATGGGAAGCCTGTGTAGGGGTTTACATACTGTAGCTGGGTGAGTGAGGTACTGTAGGTAAGTCAGAAAGCAGCATTAAGGGTTGATTGGAGTTGGGACTGTCAGATGTGGGGCATGCCAACTAGGTGAACGTTGCAGTAGTTGCGGTACAGTAGAACATGATTGTTGAGTGAAGGAAAGGGTGTATCCTAGGTGTATCCTAGCAATATTTTATAGGTGGGGGAGCAGGACTTAGTGAGGGTCTGAATGAAAAAAGGGCAGAGTCAAAGATGACCCCTTGGGGTCTTGGGGTGTTAACAGGATTGTGAACTCTTTAACATTGAGAAAGAATGTGGGTGTATTGGTGACAGTGGAAGGGGAGGAAATCAGGAATCCAGTTCTGGATATGCTATGCTTCAGGTAGCAGTGTATTGAGATGATACTTAAAGTCAAATGATTGTATTAGTTCACCAAGAGAAGAGGTGTAGAGTAAGAAGAAGAGATGGTCTTGGGTCTTATGGGACCCCAACAGAAATCAAGACTAGAGAAGAGAAGACACCAGAGAAGGAAACACTGAAGGAATCTGCAAATAGCTACAGTTGGATGTGGACCAGGAGAGGGCTGTATCACACAGGCCAATAAGGAAAATGTGCCAAATTGTGTGATTAACAGTGCCAAAGGCAGCAGAGAAATCCAGGAGCAAGGAGTTGAAAAAGAGAAAATGAATCACGCGTTTATATAGAAGCCGCTGCTTGGGGGCAGCATGGTGAAGAGAGATATGACGGTAGTTAGGGACATACACTGTGTCAAGAGAGGGATGCTTTAGAAATTGTGTGATGAGTGCATGTTTAAAAAGATGTGAGGGGCCAGTAGTGAAACAAAGGAAGAGGTAAGTGTGGCAGAGAGGAAGTGGCGAACATGTGAGGGAATATCCTCAAGGGTTCAAGTTATAGGATGAGAGGAGCATGAGTACTCCTGAGTTGGAGGTCAAAATAAGCTAAGGATGGATTTAGATATGCAAAGAAAGGTAGCTGGTGCCTGTGTAACTTGACGTTATGAGATGTCATGTCTGCTAGTATCGATATTATCTTTGAAGTAGGTGACAACTCAAGGTCTTAGACGTGAAGGTAGAGGGGGTGCTAATGCCGTTGGGCAGAGAAGTGGGTTAAAAATGAATAGATGTTAAGGGTTAGAGAACAGAGTGGATAGGAGATAAGTAGGTTTGCTTTGTTAGAGGAAGGGCATTGTTTAGTAGAGTATATATTGAAAATAAGCTAATTTTAATATTCAAATTACTTACATTTGCATATTTCTCAGGTAATTTAGGTGTGCCCACAGATAACCCTCGACATGTTGTATAGTGTTTTGCGAGGTATACTGTATAAGTCAATGGATACTCAACTAAATTGGACTTTCCTTCTTCCCCTCCCTCTCCCCCAAAAGCCCTATTTAAGATCTGGCCTTAAAAATGCTTGTCAAAGCCGTAAAGTATCAGTGGAAATGTGTGATATTTTTTCTTTGAGCAATGCAACGTTTTGCAACTTTGGCAACAATTCACAAAAATATGTAAAAAAAAAAAAAAATTGCAAACCACTTTTGGACACATTCTTTTAACTATACATTCGGGGGAAGTGGGTTATGTTAGTGTGCCGTGGCTTTGGTGCTTAAAGGAGAAATCAGTTTCGGGAACCACCGGTTCCCAAGATACATACTGGTAAAGTTACTGTCTTGTTTTTTTAAAAGTAGCAATACAGCCTGATTTTTTTTAGTTTAGTTTTGTTTTAATAGATGCAGCAGTTGGTTAATTTTAAGGACATGTAATTACCTAAGCTGCTATGATTGACTGGCAATGATCTGGCTTCCCCAGGTTACCACTATGGACACCTATTTCAAAATAGAAAGTGCTCTGCCTTTGTAAATAGTTGCTATAGCAACCCAAGGAAACTTAATACATTAAAACTCATTAAAAAGGGAAAATAAAAATAAGAAATGCAGTAAGTATCTAATACTGATGTATTAAAAAAAAAAACATATAGGATTCTGACTGTAAGCTTAATACATTAACATTCATAAGAAAAGTATAAAGAGTGGAGGGGGGGGGAGAAATAAGAAAAATTTACTAAGTTGCGTAATACTACACAACTAATTTATTTAAAAAAAGCACATATAGGATTTTGAGCGTATTTCTGCTTTAAATGGCTGTCCAATCAGAAGCCACAACTGAAGATATTGCTGCTTACTATTGGTCTGAGATTTGGCAACCATTGAGAGGTTGCTACTGTAGGTCAGGACAGGAGAGGGTAGAGATGGAAGAGAGAAGTTCTAATGATGTTGAACATTGGTTGGGTCTAGAGCAGCGGTCTCCAATCTTTTGCCTTAAAAGGACAGGCAAAAAAATATATGTGAGTACCAGTTAATACTAGGGCTGACGTTTTAAACGTGCTACTGTATATATAAATAAATACATAATTACAATCAAATAAATAAAGGTTTACATTCACTCAATACTCCTGCCTCACACTGAATCCGCCCTCTCTCACTTAAAACCCCCTCACACTCATTCCCCCTCCCTCAACCTCCCCTCCTCAAACTCAACCTTCTCCTACCACTTAAGCCCCCCTTGCACTCTATCCCACTCCCTCACACTCAACCTCCCCTTCTCACATTCAATCCCCTCCCTCTCACTCAATCCCCCCTCCCTCTAACTCAATACCTACAGTCTCACTCAATCTCCCTCCTCACACTCAGTCCCCCCTCCTCATACTCCATTATCCCCTCATACTCAATTCCCCATCACATAATCAATCACCCCCTCCCTCACAAACTCAATCACCCCACCCACACACTCAACCACCCCTCCCCCCTCCCACATATACACACACTCAATCAAATGCACACACACACACACACACACACACACACACATACAAACTTTTACCTTGGGGCGGGGGCTGCTTGACTTGATCCAGACATTGTTAGAAGCTGCGGTGCTGAAGAGCTCTGCGGGCCACAAGGGTGGAAGTTAATTCTGGTGCTGACTGAGGGAAACAGGCAGGGTAGGGGGAGGAGTAAATGACCAGGGAGGGGAGCAGGGATGTGAGAGTGAGCATGGTCGAGATCCAGTCATAATTCTGCGGCTGACTTATGCCAGTCCGTTGACCACCCTTTGGAAACTACTGGCTGGAGAGTATCTATATATGTGTGTTGAGATAATTGTTGTGTAGGGTGCAGGTGGTAGAGTGAGTGTGAAGGTTTGGAGGTGGTGATCAAAGAGAGGGAAGAGAGAGTTTATAAATGTATAGACTAAGTAGAAGCAGGAGGAAACAAAACCAAAGGAGTGTCTATCACAGTGAGTACAAGAGGTAGTCCAAGGAGAGACCAAAGTTGAAGATTAAAGAGAGATGTTGGGAGGCATCAGAGGAGTTGTCAATAGAAATGTTAAAGTCTCCCAGGATAAGCATAGGTATGTTAGAAGATAGCAAGTGAAAAAATTAGGCACAAATTATATCAATAAATTGAGATGTTGTTTTAGGGGGTGATAAGATCAACACAGAAGGAGAGGGGAGAAAAGAGATGGACAGTGTGATTTTAAAAGGATGAGAATGAGAGAGAGTGAAAGGGGGCATGATGAGAAAAATTACTAAAACGTGAGTTGAAATGTGTACAAAATACATAGGGGGCTATGCACTAAGCTGTGATAAGTCGTTTTAAGAACACAAAGTGCTCTTAGAACGTGATGTTCTGCCGAATGCGATTCACAGAGCCATGCATACATGTACTTTGCGTTCTAAAACTGGCTTTTTTCAGGAAATTTTTCAAAGTCCAACTTTGCTCTTACGATAACCTGTTTGCATTCAATTCTACCCTTCTCCGGGATTCACTAAGCTACGCAAACTTATTATATGCAAAAGTTGTGTTCAACAAAGCTCGCCAGCTAAAAGCATGTGATAAAAAAGCTGGACTTTGAAAAATTTATTTGTTTACATTTTTGCATGCGCAACACTCATACAACAGGCCGGCGGGTGTCCCCGGCTGACCCCACGGGGGTCCCAGAGGGGGGCTGGTGATCCCGCGGGTGTCCCCGGCTGACCCCACGGGGGTCCGGGGGTCCCCGGATCAACAAGCGGTGAGCCCCACGGGAGTCCGGGGGTCCCCGCGGGCCTGCGGTACCAATGTTGTGCCTCCATAAAAATAAACAATATTCCTAACTAAATACACCGGTAAGTGGTGTTTATGGTGCATCACCATAGATAGCTCATAATTGTATTGATAATCCTTTATACCATAGTTGGATCCAGGTTTAGGGACATAAGGTATAATTCATAACCTCCCAGGGTGTGAAGCCAGAGGCCTGGTGGTTCCCACGCGTTTACCCCAAAATAGGTCTCTTATTGATGGTATACAACACCCTGGGGAAACAACTCAGTTAGTCCAGTATTGGAGGGTAAAATAATAATGGGCATAAGCCCTTTACCTCCCTTGGTAGTGTCCTTGATGCGTGGATCCGTTCTTGCGTGCAGTCCTCTCAGGGTAAGCATAAACAGTGGAGGTGTAGAGGAGCACAGCAGCGTTTCTTGGCAGCATACCAGCTAGTGGATCGCCAAAATAAGGGTAACTCCAGGCAGGGATAAAGTATTAAAAGAGTACTTTAATGGTCAGTGCAAAACAAAACAAAACAATGGTAGGAGCGCACCTACGCGTTTCGTCCATAAAGGACTTTCTCAAGGACGAAACGCGTAGGTGCGCTCCTACCATTGTTTTGTTTTGTTTTGCACTGACCATTAAAGTACTCTTTTAATACTTAATCCCTGCCTGGAGTTACCCTTATTTTGGCGATCCACTAGCTGGTATGCTGCCAAGAAACGCTGCTGTGCTCCTCTACACCTCCACTGTTTATGCTAACTAAATACACCACCCACCCCCCGCCCCCTAACAAATATAATACAGTAATGGGCAAAATTACTATTATACACATATGGATAATAATGCATTTGCCCATTTAAAATACATATAAATTACAATAAATACAGTAAATACATATTACACTTACCTTTTCCAGGCACCCATGATGAAGGCCATCTTCATCCTGCCAATGTCCCTTCGGTGCTGCAAAACATACAAAACAATCAAAATAGCCAATGTAATGTCCCCTAACCCCTTAATCACCTTAGCGGTCATTAACCGCTACAGTCATTAAGGGGTTAACCCACCCTCACCCAAAACTCGGGAGGCCTAAATACCCTCCCCCACTACCCATCCCGTGAGGCCTAACCACCCTACCCACTACCCAGGCGGGAGGTCTACCCACATACCCTTGGGGCCAATACCCCCTTCCCCCACCCTCAGTACCCACAATAAAAACAATACACAGCCCCACAATAAACATCATTATATTTATTAAATACATAATCCACCCCCTGTGCCCCCCCATAAATGCATGATTTATTGTTTTACATACAGGGTTAATACGCCAGGCCCACGGGAGTCCCCGGTGGGCCTGACGAGTGTCCGTAGACCTCACAGTAGCCCAGCACCAGGTTTCAAACAGGGTCTGGAGGCCTACGGGTGGTCCCTGCCAGGCGCCGTGGTCCACCAGATGTGGGGCCACCGGTTCTTCCCCGCAGGTGTCCCCCATGGACCTGGCAGCCGTTTACCCGTGAGAAGCCCAAGGAGACCTCAGGTAGTCTCCAGAGGTCCCCGAAGACCAAAAGGAACTAACCCTGTATGTAAAAAAAATAAACCTCACCTATACATTAAATACATCAATCTCCCTCCCCCCCCCAACACATACAGTACAATAATGTGCAAAATAACTATTATCCAGATAGGGATAATAGATTATTTGCCCATTATTAAACACATTAACTAGCATAATAAAATAAATACATTTCTACTAACCTCATCAATATGAAGCTCCTTCGACAGCAAATTCCGTGTCCTCCGTTGCCAACACAATACATAGCCAATACATAGCAAATACATTCTGATATCAATTAACCCCTTAATCACCTTATCGGATAATAACCGCAAAGGTAATTAAGGGGTTAAGCCACCCTGGCACGATACCCACCTTTCACCCATTCATTTGTACAGTGGCTTCATCATGCAACTATATATATAAATATATATATACATAATATACATACATATATATATATACACATGATTAACCAATATACAAAGAAATGTTTAAGGGTTAACAAACACATGCACCAATAAAAATACCAGTTCTCCAAATCAATGCATCACCTTGCATATGAAAAGTACTATATTATATAGCCACAGTAAAACAAAATCCTATTTTATAATACAGGCATACCCCACATTAACGTACGCAATGGGACCGGAGCATGTATGTAAAGCGAAAATGTACTTAAAGTGAAGCACTACCTTTTCCCACTTATCGATGCATGTACTGTACTGCAAACGTCATATACGTGCATAACTGATGGAAATAACGCATTTGTAACAGGCTCTATAGTCTCCCTGCTTGCGCACAGCTTCGGCACAGGTAGGGAGCTGGTATTGCTGTTCAGGACGTGCTGACTGGCGCATGCGTGAGCTGCCGTTTGCCTATTGAGCGAGATGTACTTACTCGCGAGTGTACTTAAAGTGAGTGTACTTAAACCGTGGTATGCCTGTAAAATAATTCTTATCTTCCAATCAATATCATCAAATGACAATGAAAACATTGAATTTACATTGTATACAAGATGCATAAAATCTGTGCACCATGTACACTCTGCCAATCAATGTTAACAATAAAATATTCCAAACAAAATACAATTAAATCCAAACAAGTATAATATTTAAACCAAGCAAGTCAACAGAAATAAATGACCATAAATTAATCAAATCCCAAAACAATAAAAATACCATACATATCAATTACACAATTAACTATTTTAATCGTTCACCAAAACAATTCACAAAAAAAGTTACCATCAGACAAAATATAAGTACCAAAAAAATCCACTATAAAAAAGCAAGCCTCACCCTGAACTAAAGTGCTGCAAACAACACCAAAATGTACATCTATCTTATTAAACATTACATTACACTCACACATTTAAGCATAGCAAAATACATTTTAATTAGTGTAAAACAAGCATTTCCAAAAATAATCATTTCTTACCCTGTATGTATATATCGTTCGAGACATACATACATACATACATACATACATACATACATACATACATACATACATACATACATACATACATACATACAGTGGCAAGAAAGGATATTGCCCAAAAAAATACAATCACATAAAAAAAATAAAAAAAACCTGTAAAAGTTACAACAATAACATTTTTGGGGTCTACTTACCATTAGTTGACCCACTCCCCGACTCCCGTCGATCGGCTTACTCTCGAACCAATCCACGCACAGGAACCCATAAAATAAAAAAAACATAAAATAAAAAACCATAAAATAATAAACCATAACTATCCAGGGTCTATGTCTTCTATTTGTATTCCATTTAGTCTGTGGGGTCTTCATCTGTATTCTTCTTCCGCTCTCTTCCAGGGTCTTCTTCTCTTCTTCGGCCACGCCCTGGCATTTTTTCTTCTGTAGGAGGCCCTTCCTCCTCGGCGTCTGCCTTCAAAATGAGACGACATAGGCTTTTATAGGCCTATGACGTCACATTTTGGTCAAATGGTTCCCACGGCCCAATCCATGTGATTTGGCCGAAAATGTTAAAAAAATGATGACGTCATTTAAAGGCAATGACGCCAGTCAATCAGAATGGCTGTGCTTCAATTGCCTTTAAGACACCGTCATCAAAAGAAAGATGGCCGCCCTCACATGGTACGGTAGCCAATCAGAACGTGGGAACTACTCTGATTGGCTCTAGTAGACCATGTGACAGAGGCTTTGGGGAGAACGGATGTGACGTCATTCAAAACCTGCCACACGGTACTAGAGCCAATCAGAGTTGGGATGGAGTTCTTAAAGGCAAATGAAGCACAGCCATCCTGATTGGCTGGCGTCATTGCCTTTAAATGACGTCATCATTTATTTTTAATTTTCAGCCAAATCACATGGTTTTCACAGCCCAATCAGGGCCGTGGGAACCATTTGACCAAAATGTGATGTCATAGGCCTATAAAAGCCTATGTCGTCTCATTTTGAAGAGAGCGGAAGAAGAATACAGATGAAGAACCCACAGACGAAATGGATTACAAATAGAAGACACAGACCCCTGGATTGTTATGGTTTATTATTTTATGGTTTTTTATTTTATGG
Organism: Ascaphus truei; assembly: GCF_040206685.1. Classification (NCBI taxonomy): domain Eukaryota; kingdom Metazoa; phylum Chordata; class Amphibia; order Anura; family Ascaphidae; genus Ascaphus; species Ascaphus truei. The sequence continues at coordinate 75,530,862 of NC_134484.1, forward strand.
TTTTTTATTTTATGGGTTCCTGTGCGTGGATTGGTTCGAGAGTAAGCCGATCGACGGGAGTCGGGGAGTGGGTCAACTAATGGTAAGTAAACCCCAAAAATGTTATTGTTTTTTATGTGATTGTATTTTTTTGGGCAATATCATTTCTTGCCACTGTATGAATGTATGTATGTATGTATGTCTCGAACGATATATACATACAGGGAAAGATATGATTATTTTTGGAAATGCTTGTTTTACACTAATTAAAATGTATTTTGCTATGCTTAAATGTGTGTGTGTGTGTAATGTAATGTGTAATTAGATAGATGTAAATTTTGGTGTTGTTTGCAGTACTTTAGGTCAGAGTGAGGCTTGCTTTTATATAGTGGATTATTTTTGGTACTTATATTTTGTCTGATGGTAACTTTTTTTGTGAATGGTTTTGGTGAACGATTAAAATAGTTAATTGTGTAATTGATTTGTATTGATTGGCAGTGTGTACATGGTGCACAGATTTTATGCATCATGTATACAATGTAAATGCAATGTATTCATTGTCATTTGATGATATTGATTGGAAGATAAGAATTATTGTATTATGAAATAGGATTTTGTTTTACTGTGGCTATATAATATTGTACTTTTCATATGCAAGGTGATGTATTGATTTGGAGAACTGGTATTTTTATTGGTGCATGTGTTTGTTAACCCTTAAAGATTTCTATGCATATTGATTAATCATGTGTATATATATATTGCAGTGTTCGACAAACCTATACATTTGCACGCCCCGGGTCAGTGGATTTAACATCGTGACGAGCTCCTATTGGCCCAAGCAGCAGCACACGTGTGGTACTAGGTGGCGAGTAGATTTTTTGGTGATTTGTCGACCACTGTAATATATGTATATATGTATATTATGGATGTATATATATATATATATATATATATAGTTGCATGATGAAGCCACTGTAAAAATGAATGGGTGAAGGGTGGTTATCGGGCAAGGGTGGCTTAACCCCTTAATTACCTTTGCGGTTATTATACGATAAGGTGATTAAGGGGTTAATTGATATCAGAATGTAATTGCAATGTATTGGCTATGTATTTTGTTGCCAACGGAGGACACGGAATTTGCTGTTGAAGGGGCTTCATATTGATGAGGTTAGCAGAACTTTATTTATTTTATTATGCTTGTTAATGTTACATAGTTACATAGTTACATAGTAGATGAGGTTGAAAAAAGACGTAGGTCCATCAAGTTCAACCTATGCTAAATTTAGACAACAGATACTTTATCCTATATCTATACTTACTTATTGATCCAGAGGAAGGCAAACAAAAAAAAACAAAATGTGTTTAATAATGGGCAAATAATCTATTATCCCTATCTGGATAATAGTTATTTTGCACATTATTGTACTGTATGTGTTGGGGGGGGGGGGATTGGTGTATTTAATGTTTATGTCAGGTTTATTTTTTTTACATACAGGGTTGGTTCCTTTTGGACTGCAGGGACCTCTGGAGACCACCTGAGGTCTACTCGGGCTTCTCATGGGTAAACGGCTACCGTGTCCATGGGGGACACTTGCGAGGAAGAACCAGTGGCCCCACATCTGTGGGGGCACCGCGGACCCATAGGAACCACCCGAGGGCCCCTAGACCCCCGTGGGAACCACCCGAGGCCCCTCAGACACCTGTGGGTCTTACCCGGGGCCCCCCAGACAGCCGCGGGCCTACCCATGGAGACCACATTGTGGCCCACGGTGACCCGCGGAGACTACCTGGTGGACCACGGAGCCTGGCGGGGACACCCGTAGGCCTCCAGACCCTGTTTGAAACCTGGCGCTGGGCTACTGTGAGGTCTACGGACACCCGTCATGCCCACCAGGGACTCCCATGGCCTGGGGTATTAACCCTGTATGTAAAATAATAAATCATGTATTTATGGGGGGAGACAGGGGGTGGGTTATGTATTTAATAAATATAATGATGTTCATTGTGGGGCTGTGTGTTGTTTTTATTGTGGGTACTGGGGGTGCGGGAAGGGGGTATTGGCCCCAAGGGTTTGTGGGTAGGCCTCCCGCCTGGGTAGTGGGTAGGGTGGTTAGGCCTCACGGGATGGGTAGTGGGGGAGAGTATTTAGGCCTCCCGAGTGGTGTGTGAGGGTGGGTTAACCCCTTAATGACTGTAGCGGTTAATGACCGCTAAGGTGATTAAGGGGTTAGGGGACATTACATTGGCTATTTTGATTGTTTTGTATGTTTTGCAGCACCGAAGGTACATGAGCAGGATGAAGATGAGGATGAAGACGGCCTTCATCATGGGTGCCTGGAAAAGGTAAGTGTAATATGTATTTATTGTGAGTTATATGTATTTTAAATGGGCAAATGCATTATTATCCATATGTGGATAATAGTAATTTTGCCCATTACAGTTTTGTATGTGTTAGGGGGCGGGGGATGTGTGTTGTATATTGCTATATTTGTTGGGGCAGTTGTCCCCAATAAACATGCTATTGTGCCTTAACCCCTTCATTGCCTTAGCGGATAGCCGCTAAGGTAATGAAGCTTCTTTAATATATTTTTATTAATAGTGTGCGGGAGCAGGGGGTCCCCTGAGCTGAACCGCATTGATTTCTGCCTCAGGGTCCCCCTGCTTCCCGAGTTACAGGCCCCGGTTTGGGGCATTGGTGCCAGTGTCACCGCCATCTTTATAGAGCCCACGTCTCATCTTGGACGCTATAAAGATGGCAACGACATTGGCCTCCGATGCCCCATACCGGGGCCTGTAACTCGGGAAGCAGGGGGTCTCTGAGGCAGGAGAGAGGTTGATAGAGCGATGCTCAAATACTGTGTGTGTACACAAACATCATAGTATTTAAGAACGTAAGTCCAGAAAAGGAACACTGTATATAATCCTTAGGCTCATATATATAGCTTCATCCTATGCGGGGAGCCAAAAATAAAGACCTAGCGGTCAGTCTGCATGACTACCGCACATGTGGTCAATATTGCACAACCCACCAAATTAGCATAAGCAGCCTATGGGTATAACAGGTAATAAGATGAGGGCTAATGCCCATTACCTGCACTGGGGGTGAGCTGGAATCCAGGACGCCAAAGCCAAATGAAGGTTCCTCTGCGTGCACTCCTGATGTCATAGAACAATGGAAATGGAAGGAAGCAAAGGATGCACTGCAACTGGATGGTTATTGAAAAAATATAGGGCAAACTCCAAAATAAAATCGAGGGTTATTTATTTATATAAACTCACACATGGGTGTATACAGCAGCCGCCCCAACGCGTTTCGTCCCGCAGGACTTTATCAAGGTGTATGATGAAACACGTAGCTACTGTCAGATATAGCCCATAATTCGCGCCAAAAGTGTGCAATGACGCTCTGCGCATGCGCACCGATGCCGCGTCACTGTGTCAGAACGTAACACCATGCCCCACCAATCCACTCCGAGCAAGGAGTGACTCCAGAAGTGCGCGCCCGCAACCTCACTGGGACGCATGTTGCACATGCGCACCAGTGCCGCGCCACACAGTGTCATTGGGACTGTGCGGCGCGGCACTGGTGCGCATGTGCAACATGCATCCCAGTGTGGTTGCGGGCGCGCACTTCTGGTGTCACTCCTTGCTCGGAGTGGATTGGTGGGGCATGGTGTTACGTTCTGACACAGCGACGCGGCATCGGTGCGCATGCGCAGAGCGTCATTGCACACTTTTGGCGCGAATTATGGGCTATATCTGACAGTAGCTACGTGTTTCATCATACACCTTGATAAAGTCCTGCGGGACGAAACGCGTTGGTGCGGCTGCTGTATATACCCATGTGTGAGTTTATATAAATAAATAACCCTCGATTTTATTTTGGAGTTTGCCCTATATTTTTTCAATAACCATCCAGTTGCAGTGCATCCTTTGCTTCCTTCCATTTCCATTGGTCTCTGAGGCAGAAATCAATGCGGTTCAGCTCAGGGGAACCCCTGCTCCTGCACACTATTATTAAAATGTACATTAATGCAGCTTCATTACCATAGCAGATATCCGCTAAGGAAAGGAATTATTGTTTATTTATATATGTGTTTTGACAATAGTGTAGATGTGTAGGGGGTCTCCGGAGGTGAACCTCATTGGTTTCAGGTCCGGGGACCCCCTACTTCGGGAGATACAGGCCCCGTTATGGGGTGCCGGTATCCCCTGCAGAATGTAAATGTCCCGGTCACGTGATGCAGAAGCTTTCAAAGTGCAGGGGACACCGGCACCCCATAACAGGGCTTGTATCTCCTGAAGTAGGGGTCCCCGGACCTGAAATCAATGCGGTTCAGCTCCGGAGACCCCCTGCTCATGTACACTATTAGTAAAATGATTTTATTTTGTGTACGATCGCCTGTAACAGCCTTGCATGGCGATGCCAAATCTCCATGCAAATGTTACATGCGGCTTTTTTTTCAATCAACTAGCGTACATGAAGTTTAAGAACGCTAGCAGGGGGAAAAAAACCAACACGTACGCGGTGGCAGTTTTGAGCACATACGATAGAAAATGGGCTCAAGGCCTTAGTGAATCGCATCTCTGGCTTCACTTTTTATCGGACAGACTTTTTTTCCCAGCCGGACGCAAACACACGGAGCTTAGTGCATAGCCCCCATAGTCTCCATTGTTAACCTGTCCTGACTGAATTTGCCTAAAACTTATTGTAACTGCCTCTAGAATAATAAATCATTTGGAACTGCAAGAAACCTGTGTCGGACCAATTTATTGGGACAAAGAATCTATATTTTGCCACACCTGGAACATTTATTTTCAGCTTCAGACCACCTTTTCAAAGGGGTCTCCAGAATCTGGGTCGGCAAGACAAGTATTACAACCCAGCAACACAGCAGCCACTGGGCATTTCCCCAAGGGAGGGGGTGAAGAAACTCCACTTTGCAATCCATTGGAGCTCCGACTGTAAAGGAGAAATCTACACTGTACCGACCTTAAGGCTCTGCCAGACGCAGAATCTCAGATGGATCCCCAATCACCTCCTGGATGATGTTAGCCTCCAGCTGTTCCACCAAAAAAGTCTCCAGAGGGATCTCAGCAACTGTAGTTATAGGTATGGCATCGCTCTTCTCTTCATGCTGGGGAACTCAAGGGTTCTGATTCACTTTCCACCGATCCATGATGACTGCTGTAGGAAGAAGGAGCTTCCAACGCCACTGGGAGATCAGGGACAGAGCTATCTGCCTTGCTTGTGTCCCCAATTCCTTGTACTGAATTTATCAAAAACTCCATTGTCCGATTAATATGAAGCTGCATACAGGGCAACCCGCACTCAATGTACGTGGCTTTGCTAGATATTGAAAAAAGAAAAATATTGTGATAAAGCGCTAATGCCTTAAAGTTAATCAATATAGTTACTGAATGTGATTACAAAAATACCCTTAAAAATAAAGAGCTAGGCAGCCTGATAAAAGTGACTGATGCAGGTCACTTAAGTATAACAAAATAACACAATAATACCGTGCCTATAAGCAATATTATAATACCCTAGTGTGATTACTGACCAATATACAGTCCAGCCCTTTAGAATTCAGACTAGGTCACAGAAGTCTTGATAGATGTCTCATAGCATGTGGGAAAATTCAAATGAGAATATCATAGTGCAACACTGATACAATAACCAAAATAAAATAAAACACAAAAACAATAACATAAAACACAGAATAGCTAAACATATACTGGTGACATTTTAATAAGAATACACAAAATCATTAAAACATAATTGCACAAGCTACTGGTGAACGCCTCCGGGTGGTTAAAACGGGAATCCTACTCACAGCAATGTGGAAGGTAACCAGCATTCAGCAGCATCAGCTACAAATAACAACATGGGGGAATGCAGGAGAAGAACTCCGCAGATCTCTTCAGACCTCAGACGCCACTTCCATGTGTCCTGCTCATAGCTCACAGACCCACAGTGAGCGTCGCCGTCGGATGACGCGGTTACGCTTGCGTCGTGTTAGCAAGTCCCAAAGATAGACTGCGCATCACACGCTAGCAACACAGGTCTCCAAAGTCTTTTTGGGCAGTAAAATAATACCGCAGATAATGGTAAAGAGTCCACACCAGTGCCAGTGATCAAATTCGTGTACAAGAACCACCCTTTTGCATTTTCCCACATGCTATGAGACATCTATCAAGACTTCTGTGACCTTGTCTGGATTCTAAAGGGCTGGACTGTATATTGGTCAGTAATCTCACTAGGTGATTTATAATATTGTTTATAGGCGCCAGTATTATTGTGTTATTTTGCTAGATAGTGCTCCTCCAGGACGTTAGCATCCAAAACAGTTGGCCTGTATAAATTCTGTGTATCTCACAGTAATAACAAAAACCCTGCCATGGATGTCAAAATGCACAAGCTGTCAGGATACTGGTAGTAGAGGTAATTTTAGCAGTGCCTAAGCAATACAGTCCAGCACACACCATCATAAGAGTGAGTTATATGGTCACTCCATGCTCCACATGCTTCCTGCTCTTAGAATTGCTCAGTCCCTTCTCTAACAAACTGGCAGCAGCAGGGCATAGCCCATTCTGTCCCGTGTCTCCAGACTGTCGCTGGAGAGTGGAGAGAGCATAGCCATACATTTTGCATCACTCTGCAATGGACTTTCCACATCGTTGCTTCCATGCACTATTACATCTTTGGCTGGAAACTCAGTTCTTCTTAACGTGGCCGAAAACTTGTCCCTCTTAACTCGGCGGGAAACTCAGTCCCTCTTGACTTCAGCAAAATGTCCTGGTAGCGAGGAGTTGGGCCCACAAAATTCTGTGGTTACTGAGTCTCTCCGCCATAAATGCACTACATCTTGATTTAAAGTCATTGATATATCCCGTGCACACTCATTTCTTTCTTATGAATGACATCTTGGTTAAGCAACAAGGCTGGCATCTGTGGTTGTTGACCTCTTTCATTTTGAGCTTCCATTCCCCTTTCTGGGATTAGTGTAATTGTAGCTATCATACTGATGCAGCAGCCATTATTCGAACACTTCACGTGTCATGTACATTGGAATCCCGATTTGAAACCGCGGGATGAATTCCAGCCTTCCCGCACTAAGATGCGAGCGCGGCGAGAGCAGAAAAACGAATTTTAGTGTTATGGCTATTAAAAACATGAAATTGACACAGTAGCACAGTAGCACAATACTGTACACATTACAATTCATCCATTTTATTGCAAAAAAAGAAACAGAATCCATGAAATTCAAACAAAACATCTGCGATAAGCGCGGGTGCCTGGGCGATTGGCCGCGTTCAAGCTGCATGGGGAACAGCAGAGAACTCAAAATCAGTGCAGAGATGTGTTCGAATACTGGCCGCTGCATCAGTATATCGATAAAGCTTTGCATGGACATATTCCACAGTATTTTTCAGAAACATTCCCATCTCCTTGACGGGAAACTCCACACAAAAACAGACACTTCGCTCTTAAAGTTACAGAACAAAAATAAAATGATCTTTCTTTCTCTTACTTGCCCAGCCCTACGTTGTGCACCAAATGTAACCCTCCCTGCCCGTCTCCAAGGGAGGTTACATCTTTGTGCAATATTTGGCAACCCAGCATTGTTTACCTGAATTCAGGGTGCTGGATTCAGGCGGCTTGGCAATGAACTAGCAGAGGTGAAAATGATGGGCGAAAGGAACTTTTGTAGTACAACTCAAATCTTTATTCAGATCCCCAGTCATGGGGACACATCACACACACACACTCGACATAGTGGTACGTTCCTTTAATCACTCTTTGTCACTCATGTTACGGTACGTCCCTAGGTGCCTAATCTTAACAGTCAGAGGGAGGTGCATACAGTACACTTGGATATGTTACTTGTATTGGACTGACTGTGTCCCACTTTGGAGTAACATCCATTAAAACCTGTGGCCCTCTGCAACGTGTCTGTCTCCCCTCTCTGGGACCTGCATGTTTCAATTGGTCATCTCATTGGGAACCTTACTAAAAGGGCACTGTCTCTATCTGTAACATAAACAGAGGGTCAGGGGATGGGGCAGGGGATGGGGCAGGGGATGGGGCAGGGGATGGGGCTGGGGATGGGGCTGGGGATGGGGCTGATCTCTCCTATTACTTCAGAAACCTAATACCTATATCTCCTCTGAGAGGCTCCTCTCCGTTTGTGCTCCAAGAACCAAACCTTTCAGAACCTTCATCCTCTCCTATATGAATGTGTGGTGAATTAATACCCTAAAGCTCAGCGCTGTGACCGTTAATATGTATAAATACAAATCTTAATATATAGGTGGTGACATTAAACCTGTGTGTGATTTAGTGATAGCTGCCGTGGGGTCCCTGCCTAACAAATAACTCACAAATTCATTTAACAGACAATAATAAAACAATGCGGTGACCCGGCGCTAGAGATAACAACAATACCCCAGTCCAATGTAATGTCCATATAGAATGGGAAAGTTCTCCTAATGTTCCAATTGCAAACGGAGTGGTGAATCAATTGCTAGCTGGTGTTTCAAATTTCCTCCTGCAGTGGAATATACAAGGGGAAAGAAACTATTGCACAGCCACAAGCACCAACAGATGGCTCAAAAGGGTTTAAAAGTAATCAACTTACAAAAGTAATGTTGCTATGTTCATTTGAGAGAATCTGTGCTTTTACCAACGTCTTCTCCTGGACTTCACGAATCCCCCGTGTTGTCAGTCTTAAGTCAGCTCACTCTCCTGTTAACTCTCAGCCTGATCACTCAATGGTAATCTCCGTGGGTTCCCAGAAAGGAAATGACATAGGAGAGGATGGTGCAGATTGATAAAAAACTTTAATAACAGTAAAAAACAGCCAAAGGCTTACTCACATAAACCAGGCTGTTGCAGAACAACTGACAATGTGCCGTCCGCAGCTTGTTACAGGTGGGGGGTGATGTACACTGGGCTGAACGCGCTCTCACTGCTCTCAGTTCCAGTGCCTGATGAAGTGACCACTTTGAGTCACGAAACGCATTTGGGGAAGGAGGAGTTGAGAGACTGAGGTGTCCGGTAGCAAGGAGAGTGGAGGGGGCACCATCGCGTGATGTCAGTTAGTTGCGCTGAGACCGGCGTCAGGCACTGGAACTGAGAGCAGTGAGAGCGCGGTGGAGAACAGGCACGGTGGATTCCGGCGTTCCACATGGAGGAGATATACATCACTACTCCAGGCAGCAGGACAGAGAGGATCATAATATCCTATATGCTTGTAAACATCTGCTACTTTTGTACCTGAATTTCGGCCGAAATCTCGGCTGAGTGACGTCAGCGGTCTAGTCTCGCGAGATCGGAGGAACAACCAGGAAGCAAGGAGAAGAGCTGCAGCCAGAGGAGAACAGGCACGGTGGATTCCGGCGTTCCACGTGGAGGACAGAGACATCATAACTCAAGGCAGCAGGACGGAGAGGATTATAATATCCTATATGCTTGTAAACATCTGCTACTTTTGTACCTGAATTTCGGCCGAAATCTCGGCTGAGTGACGTCAGCGGTCTAGTCTCGCGAGATCGGAGGAACAACCAGGAAGCAAGGAGAAGAGCTGCAGCCAGAGGAGAACAGGCACGGTGGATTCCGGCGTTCCACGTGGAGGACAGAGACATCATAACTCAAGGCAGCAGGACGGAGAGGATTATAATATCCTATATGCTTGTAAACATCTGCTACTTTGTAAGTAGCGATCTACCTTTGTGCATATATCTTAACTAAAAGTTCTTCACTATATTTTGTTTTCTCTTTGTTTCATTTCAGAGTAACCAGCAATCCCAACCTACACCCCCAATTTATTTTTGCCTAAAACACATTGTATAGTTAGCAGTATTTGCGCCGTTGTTTCCCTCTTTTCCCCTATATATATGCTATTGTGTGTAGCTTAACTTCAGGCAGCAACTGTTACTAATTTCTGGTTTTAATTATATCAATTTGCGCACTTAGTATTTTATATGTTTTTATAGATATATATAGATATCTATATCTATATATAGTGACGTCTCAGTTCCAGCGTCGGATCTTTTGTCCAGATCAAAGGCAGGAAACACTGTATTTCTCTAAGCAGGGGTTTATTTACAGGGTATAAGGCAGGTACAGGGTTAACTCATAACACCAAAACAGAAACAAAAGACCTAACTCCTTCCAGGAATACTGACTAATACTGCTTAGTCCCTAACTACAGTAATCGTGGGAGAACTAAACTCTTTTCCCCACTTTACCCAGTGTACCTGCAGCAGGTCTCCTTTCAGTCTCTCACAGGGCAGTCTGTGTGTGCCTTCCCAGATCAGTCTACAGCAGCTTCTCTCACCCTCTCTGTATAACTCTCAACTCTCAACAGTGTGTGTCTGGCAGCATGGGGGGGAGGGGGGGATCTCTGTATCACTTCCTGACAATACAGGCTAGGCTAATTAGCTCATTAACTCACAGCTGAACAGAGCTATCCAGAATGATTAACTCTATGAGAGCTGTAAAGTCCCACAACTGCCCCATTCTAGCCCCTAGAGGGCAGCGACGGCACCACATATCCCTCCCCCCAGCGAAACACTGTCCTGTGAGTGGCCCGTGCACTATCCCGTGCACCAACATCTTTGTCAGACCTGTCTGATATCCACCTCCTTTTTAAAGGTTTTCTTCATTAGACCTCCTGCCCAGCAATAATAGAGCCAGCGTAGTGTCCCACTCAGTCATCAGAGCTTCGAGCTCTTTGCCTAGGTCACGCCGTTGTTTCTCTGTCTTCTTGCGGCCAGTACGCTCAAACTCCAGGTCCTTCCTCAGCTCTTGAAGCTGTCCTTCTATGCTTCTTTTCTGGCTCAAGGCAGCTGCCATTTTAATTCCTCTCAGGGCCTTGATCTCTTCCCGGTGCTTGCTCTGGGTTTGTGTCAGCGCATCCTTCAGATTTTGGATCTCTGTAGTTTTTGTCGCTAGGATTGCTGCTGCTTCTGTTTCCCATGCCTCTTTCTCCTGGGAGTACTGATTTTTGGTGATGGAGCAGGCTCTCGGCTTCTCCAGCTCTTTCTGCAGCTTGAGGTTGTCCTCCTTTATAGCTGTGAGTTGCTGGGACGTGTGTTCAGTTATCTGCTTCAGCTCTAGAAGCCTTTTATCCAACTTCAGTTTTTCAGATTCCAAGGTTTGGACATTTTTCGTTTTTTCATATTCCGCTTCCAGTGATGCTCTTGTAAGGCTCAGAGTGGCCTTCAGCTCATCATGTTGCTCGGCGGGGACCCACTGGGTACTCAGTCGCTCCTGTAGCACTTGTTGCTTTAGTTTACCCAGCTCTGTTTTTAACGTGCAGACCTCTCGCTGAGAAACTTCTTCCTTGCCGATGAGGCGTTGAACGTCTTGTTGGGACGCCTCATAGAACCGTTTCCAGTCAACAGTCTTTTGGTCTGGCTCACTTGGATTTCTGCTTATGGCGGTATCGGTAGCCTTTGTCATGCCAAGGCTAGTAGTCACTCCTGTGACGATTGCGCCAAGCGCTCTGTGTTGTAGTCCACCTCTGGTCTTTTCTGATGCCACGGGGTAACCTTTCCCTGCAGCTTCTGTTGCATACGGAGGTTGTCCATTCCGCGGGGCCACATAGGAGTCCTCATCATCCTCTTCTGAACTGCAAGAACTGTGCTGAACCGTAGAAACCCAGCGTGCCTGATGCCCCACAGAAAAGTTACATTCCATTGGTTCCGCGTTCCGAGGGCAAACTGCGGCCACATGTCCAAGTTCATGGCATCTGTAGCACTCTATATACCTTCCAAAACTGGGTCGGCGTTTTGTCTCCAGTCTACTGGGAACAACGAGACCAGAGTCCCTCCTAGGTGCTGTGGGATTCCCTACTCCCTTACGCAAGTCAGTGAGTCCTTGGGGATTCCTATTCGGTTGAACAGTCTTATCGGACCTCCTGGAGCGCAGGAAGCGAGAACCGGTGCATTCATCTGGACTTGAGCTCTTGGACATCTCTTCAGCAGTCAAGTAACATTCGACTAAAGCGACCAATTGTTCGGCATCTTTGGGGTCACTCTGGCTCACCCACTTCTGGATGGTGCGGGGCAGGCCTCTCAGGAACCGGTCTATAACGACTCTTTCGACAACTGCAGCAATGGAACATACCTCAGGCTGGAGCCACTTCCTTGCAGAGTGTATAAGGTTATAGTGTTGAGAGCGGGGTGTCTTCTCTAAATCATAACGCCAGGAATGGAACCATTGAGCCCGAACCGCGAGAGTGACCCCTAGCCGTGCCATAATCTCCGCCTTCAGGGTGTCATAGTCTTTAGCTTGCTCGGGCTCTAAGTCATAATAGGCTTGTTGTGAGTCACCCACCAGGAAGGGAGCAATTATTCCCGCCCACTCCTCAGCTGGCCACCCTTCGCGTACTGCGGTGCGCTCAAAGATTGACAGGTATGCCTCAACATCATCGTCATCGTCATTTTCTGAACGAGGTGCGTTTTTACCTGGTGAGCGACCTCTGGGGCCACTCTTGGCTGGGCGGTAATTTTCTCTCCCAACGCTCGGAGCTCCTGGTGTAGGCGCAGTTGCGCCTCGTTTTGCTCTTCTTTTAGCGTCTGATGTAGGGACAGCGCCATCTGCTGTACTAACGCCGCCGTACTTTCAGTTTGTGACTTTGTTATCTGTAGTAAACCCTCATTATAGGATTTTGCCATCTCCTTTTGGGTCTTTGCCAATTGCAGAATTTTCCGTTTGCTTGTACTGAAGCGAGGTCAGAAATTCCTCCATTTTTAGGTAATCACCACGACTATTAAGGTTACCCACCATAACCTTAATAGTGCTGTTTGCTGGGTGATAATGGTGAAAGACAGGGTTGCAGACCTGTCTAAGACATGCAGATGAATATACAGGAATATTTACAGTTGCTTTATGCTTTACTGTGGAGGGTTTTAGTCACTTTTTTTACCCACCATAACCTTAATAGTCGTGGTGATTAACTACTCTTATCTCATTTGAGCAAATGTCAGCAAGCCAACCTCACACTGATGATACCCATCAAGGTTGAAACATGTCTGTGAGTGGGTTAACTGACTTTGCATCTCCCAAGTCCTTGCTTAAAAGCTGTGTTTAAAGCAGCATGCATTGACTAAGGGTTGCTCATGTAATGTGAGCATGAGATAAAAAGTGGCACTGTGTGCTCATTTGCATGTCATTTCCCAGAATCCCTTGCTGCAGTGGAAGTGCTGTTTGTTGGGTGATAATGGTGAAAGACAGGGTTGCAGACCTGTCTAAGACATGCAGATGAATATACAGGAATATTTACAGTTGCTATATATATATATATATATATATATATATATATATAATGTGTTTGAATAGAAAAAAGAGAAGCGCGTGCCCCGGGGCTTCTCTTTTTTCTTTTCTGAAAATAAAGGGGAGGGGAAAGGGAAAGGAAAAAACTCTCGCTTCAGCTTAATTAAGAAAATTATATATTATACTGAACACAAAGGTGCAAAAAGGGGATAAGGAGTAATGGTGAAGACTAAAAAAAGCACACCCTTCTTCAAGCACTCAATGTATTATTTGATATGGTAGTTAATTTAAAATCAATTTTAATGATATTAAAGTAAAAAATATATTAAGTTACAATGTAAATTATAATACACCTAAAGTGTTTCAAAGTGAATAAATCACTGTAGTGACCAAATATATAAAACAAGAAAAACGCTGTGTACATAAATGTCAAAAACTGAAAACCAAGGGATATCTAGGAAACTGTGGCCTATATTCTCAAAAGCAGGAGCTGTGAATATGTAACACACAATCAATTGGTGTTGGACTTATTGAGGTTCATCTTGACCCACAACTATTTCACCTTTAATGATACCATCTATTACCAACTTAGAGGGACGGCGATGGGGACCACCTGTGCCCCCACCTATGCTAATCTCTATCTTGGCTGGTGGGAGGCGGAGGTGGTCTTCCAAGAAACAAATGAGATATTTACGACACATATCTCACTATGGGTCCGCTACATAGACGACGTCCTGATCCTGTGGCAGGGGACATGGGCGTTGTTTATTGAATTTATTAAAATTCTCAATAACAATGAATTCAATTTACATCTGACCTATGAGATTAGTTCACATGAGATAACCTTCCTAGATCTGAAAATCACGAGGGGTGCGGATGACAGAGTAGGAACGACTATACATCGTAAAACAACCGCCACCAATAGTCTTCTACGCTCTGAGAGTCATCATCCGAGACAACTAAAGGAAGGTATCCCTATCGGTCAATTTCTGAGAATTCGCAGAAATTGCTCGACTCTGACAGCTTTTGAGATGGAGGCAATCAAGATGAGAGAGAGGTTTAAAGAGAGAGGCTACAGCCAAAGGTCTATTTCTGAAGCCTACCGTAGAGCAAAATTTACTGATTGAAACTCTCTACTGAGCAGTTACCGAATTAAATCTCAAGACTCTAAACTGATAAGGTTTGTGGGAACATATATTAATCAGTGGTCTGAAATTTAATACCATACCAGACACTGGTATATTCTAACTGAAGACCAAGACCTGAAAGATGTCTTGAAATCTACACCTACACTGGTCAGTAGGAGGGCATTGAACCTCATGGATAAATTGGTTCATAGCCATTTAAAACCACCTTTACTCAACACTTGGCTAACTAATAGATCAACTGTACAGAACACCTACAAGCTCATATTGAACCCCCAAAATACCCACAACATATATAAGCATATAAGTTTCACAGAGGAGTGCTACTGAGCATGGCAATATATATATATTTAAAACCAGAGACAAAACATAAAACACAGACAAAGCTCAGTGCACATCCAGAAAAACTTATATATGTACAGTGCCTAAATATACATGTATAAATAACTAATAAATAAAATAGTCTTTTAGTTTAACATTTTGGCCAAATTGTTGTAAGCCTTTGAGCCAACTGCACGGCAGACCACATTTCAAGGGTCCCTACACTAATATAGATTCTTAATAACCTGTGCATTGCCAGGAGCAATGATTTATAATAATCTGTCAATATTAGTTGCAAAAGTTCTAAGTCTGATTGAAGCTTTTATTAACCTTACATTACCAGGAAAAGCACTCTGTAATAGATTTGTCACAATCACACTGTAAGCAGGCAAGTTCCCATGAGAGTGGGAGATGCCATGGAGTGAGCTTTTAACCATTTAAATGTGTGAAGCTCACTCCCTCCCACATTTAAATGGTTAAAAGCTCACTCCATGGCATCTCCCACTCTCAGGGGAACTTGCCTGCTTACAGTGTGATTGTGACAAATCTATTACAGAGTGGTTTTCCTGGTAATGTACAGGTTAATAAAAGCTTCAATCAGACTTAGAACTTTTGCAACTAATATTGACAGATTTATTATAAATCATTCTTCCGGGCAATGCACAGGTTAGTAAGAATTTATATTAGTGTAGGGACCCTTGAAACGTGGTCTGCCGTGCAGTTGGCTCAATGGCTTACAACAATTTGGCCAAAATGTTAAACTAAAAGACCATTTTATTTATTAGTTATTTATACATGTATATTAAGGCACTGTACCGTAGATAAGTTTTTCTGGATGTGCACTGAGCTTTGTCTGTGTTTTATGTTATGTCTCTGGTTTTTAAAAGATCAACTGGCAATTTTAAATGCCAGGGCTGTAAAGCCTGTGCACATATCTCTGTAAGAAAAAAAAATTCAAAGTGGAATGACACCAAGTCCTTTACGGTTAGTCAGTTTATTAACTGCAGAACGAAAGGCGTGATTTATCAGGTGATATGTCAGTGTCACAATAAGTACGTTGGCAAAACAATCAGAGAATTTCGCCAACGCATTTTAGAACACTTGGGGGCCATTCGCAACCATCTTGAGACTGCCCTGGCCAATCATATTCATCAAGTGCACGAAGGAGACATCACTAATTTACTATTTTTGGGAATAGAAAGCGTTCCTCCCAATCCGAGAGGTGGGGATTGGAATCGTCTAATCCTCCAAAAAGAATCCAAATGGATTTATACCTTGGGCACACTAACTCCAAGAGGGATTAACGAGGGCTTTCTGTTTTCCCTTTTCATTTAATGGTTACTAACCATGAGTTTACATCTTGTTAGTGGTTATATCCTTCCTCTATACCTCTGTATTACTATCTACATTATTCTACTTACCTGGTTAATACTTCATCTTATTTGCATCCTGTACCCATTTATTCCTTCTGATACAATATACCACACTGTGTCTTTAAGACACTAATCTGGATTTATTATTTATTTATTTTTTTATTATCATTTCACCACTTAGTTTTAATTGTCTCTCCATTGTTTGAATGGGCTTAGCAGCCATTAGAGGGTTAATTTCAGCTGCCCGGCATCACTGTCCTATTGGTGATCAGTTGCATATATATACCTCCTCTGTCTATCCAGACGTCACCACCTTTGACAAAGCGCCTCTGCGAAACGTACGTCAGGTTGGAGGCAGGACTAGACTGACGTCATGACGTTCGTACGCAGCAGCAAGGTGTTAGGCGCATTGGAGTGCCGGTAGGATTCACAAGTCGCCGTGATGCAGGTCTGCTACTTTAATTTGCTGCGAGCTGTCATCTCTAAATACTGACATTGTATTATTTACGCATTGCGCAATGAGATGTGCCTAACGCCACTTTACGATGGTGTTAGTAGCAATATGTTAGGCTGTTGATTTAGACACATTTTACAGTGTTGTCTGACTGCTTCATTTGGCACCATATTCAGCTAGTATTTATGCTGGTTGATTTACCAGCTTTTGGCTACTTGTTTCAGTTACCCTGTCTGTCTGTGATACACTTGTTCCTGATTACATATGATTACTTTGTGAAAGCTAATGATCTGCTCATTACTAACTATGCATTTATTTAGGAGGCTATAACTTGATACAGACTCGATCCGTGCCTCTGAGCTACATAAACACACTTTGTGGGCTCATCATAGTTGCTTTTCATGTGTATTTCTAAAGCAGTATTTTGTCATTCTGGTTGTCTTAAGGGGCTATAAATTGATACGGACTCTGATTCATGCCTCTGGGCATCTATAAACATTTTGTGTGCCTATACAAAATAGCTATCACATATGGTAATTACAGATTTCTGGAGGAACAATTATATGTCTAATAATTATATATAAATATCAGTCTTTACGCTACCTGTTCATTATATACAGGTTTCTTTTAATTTTCACTACTAGTGCTGTACCCAAGGGTTATCAATGATTAACTGTGACCTATTTAGGTCTTATTTATCATCAGGAGAACCTTTATTTGTTACCTAGATATCCCTTGGTTTTCAGTTTTTGACATTTATGTAGACAGAATTTTTCTTGTTTTATATGTTTGGTCACTACAGTGATTTATTCACTTTGATACACTTTAGGTGCATTATAATTTACATTGCAACTTGATATATTTTTTACTTTAATATCATTAAAATTGATTTTAAATTAACTACCATATCAAATAATACATTGAGTGCTTGTAGAAGGGGGTGCTTTTTTTAGTCTTCACTTTTTTCTTTTCTAACAGATTCATTGGGATGCAGGTTATCCTATAAGAAGCAGCGAACGCAGCCAGGAACTACAACATTTTCTGTGGACTTTTATTAAGTATCATCTATATTATATGCCTACTTGTAAGTATGTAGACACTCTGTTTTTGTTTATATTATTTCAATAAGGTATCTAGGTCTGTTCTACTGTTATACTATTGTCTTATGCATAGACATAAACTTTTTTTTATCAATTCAATAGGTCTATTTAGCGCTGATACTGTTTTTGTATTATATATAACACCAGTTATAACGCGGTCGGATCGGGTGGCCCCCCAAGGACCGCGTTATAACATGGTTCATGTTATATATATGAGAAAAAAAGAATCCCACCAGAAGCACTCAAGCAAAAATAAATAGTAATAGAATTTATTCAATGAAAAAACACATGGATTACAAAATATTAAAACAGTCCCCATGGAACCCCACGAAACATAAATTCTGGTTGATGCACAAAAATGTAAATATAGTGCATTCTACAATGAATAATGAAACCAAAAATTGTGAAATGACCTGCTCTTTAAACCCTAGGCCAGCCGGTCAAAAATAGAAGGGTTAATCAAGATTAGGGAAACTAAAGTAATCTATCAATGTAGTACCACTCAACAACCAACAACAGAGTATGATGTGTGTAAAATAAACACAATACAAGAACCATGCTATATCAGTACAATAGTCATCACATGATGATAGGTATGGAAGTCCTGTAAAGGAAATGGAGTAGTAACAAAGTTGTAGAGCTCAGTGTCCACTGATAGTCCTGAGCCAGGTT
This sequence comes from Ascaphus truei, assembly GCF_040206685.1. Taxonomy (NCBI): domain Eukaryota; kingdom Metazoa; phylum Chordata; class Amphibia; order Anura; family Ascaphidae; genus Ascaphus; species Ascaphus truei. The sequence continues at coordinate 75,549,191 of NC_134484.1, forward strand.
GGGGCGTTCCAGGGGAGTACAAACACAGCCCCAATACATATATATATGTATATATATATATATATATATATATATATATACAGCATATATATATATATATACAGTATATATATATACAGCTGAACCATGTTATAAAGCGGTCCTTGGGGGCCACCCGATCTGACCGCGTTATAACCTGTGTCGTGCAATTTTTTTTTAAATGGCCACCGTACGCCCAATCGGAGGGAGGAGACAGGAGTGAGGCCCTGGCAGCCCCAGAACTTCCCCCAGAAGCCCACCACGATCACCACCATGATCCACCAGCAGCCCCACTACAATGCCCAAGCACTTGCCCCAGCACTTCCCCCAGCAGCCCCACCATGATGCCTCAGCACTTGCCCCAGCACTTGCCCCAGCACTTCCCCAAAAGCCCCACCACGATCCCCACCATGATCCCCAAACAGCTGCAGCAGCCCCCCCACGATGCCCCAGCACTTCCCCCAGCAGCTCCAGCACTTCCCCAAGCATCCCCACCACAATCACCCCGCAGCCCCTGCAGCCCCACTATGATGCCCCAGCACATCCCCAAGCAGCCCCAGCACTTGCCCCATCACGATCCCTACCACAATCCCCACCACGATCCCCACCATGATCCCCCAGCAGCCCCACCATGATCCCCAGGCATATTGGGTAGAGGGAGGAGGCAGGAGTGAGGCGCCGGCAGCCCCAGCATGTTCCCCTAGTAACCTCACCATGATCCTTAGCACCAACAGAGGTAGGGGGCTGTATGTGTGTGTGTGTGTGTGTATGTGTGTGTGTGTGAAGAAAGGACCGTAAGGTCCGAAACATTGCTTCTTTTTTCTGTGATTACCCCCTGATGCCTGTGTTACTTCATTAAATATTATTTTTTGAATTTGTGAGTGCTCCAGATTCTTTGATATTGGGCATTTATCTATTTTTTGTTGCTGGATGGTGATCCTGGCCACACTGTGAGCACCGCGACTGATCAGATAAGTTTTTTCTTTTTACTTTTTCCCTTTGAGGAGTGCCCTGAACATTCTTGCTTTTGTTATATATATATATATATATTTATATTTATATATATATATATATATATATATATATATATACATATATATATATATATATATATATATAAATATATACAGTGTTCGACAAATCACCCAAAAATCTACTCGCCCAACCAAAAAATCTACTCGCCACCTAGTCCCGCCCCCAACCCTTACCCTAGTTCCGCCCCCAACCCCGCCCCAATGCCGCTTTAAAATAAAATATATAAATAAAATACATTTAATAAATTCCTAGTCAGAACAACATTCATTTTTGACAAATGTATTTATTGTATTACATTATACTACAATTAGTCCTTGTTACGTGTGTGTGTGTGTGTATAAAAATGTCGGATCTAGAAAAACCCCTTAACCAGTGTCTGGACGTCCCCGCTTCACAATATCTAAAGCAGCAATCCCGCCTGGGATCTTACCTGATCCGCAGTCCCTCAATGTCCAGGTACCCTCATTCCCGCAATGTTTTACATTGGAGGGGAGGTGTTCCCTACCTGTCGTCTGGGTTAGGGGGGTTCCGATGTCTTCTGTGTGAAGCTTGAGTCAGATCTGGAAGAAAGCATTATAGGGCAGTTAAGATTTCAGTGTAGTATAGGGCAGTTAAGATATATAGGGTAAATAAGAGATCCAGATCCAGAGTGTGAGTGACAGAGAGAGAGAGAGAGAGTGTGAGTGACAGAGAGAGAGAGAGTGTGGGGGGGAGAGAGAGAGAGTGTGGGGGGAGAGAGAGAGAGACAGACACAGAGACACAGAGACACAGAGACAGAGAGACAGAGAGACAGAGAGACAGAGAGAGAGACAGAGAGAGAGACAGAGAGAGAGACAGAGAGAGAGATAGAGAGAGACAGAGAGAGAGACAGAGAGAGAGACAGACAGACACAGAGAGCAGCACACCCACACACAGAGAGAGAGACACACACACACACAGAGAAAGAGAGACACAGAGAAAGAGAGAGAAAGAGAGAGAACACACACACTGAGAGAATGAGAGACAAAGAGAGAGTGCAACAGAGAGAGCAAAGAAGAGAGTGCGACAGAGAGAGCGAGAGGGCGACAGAGAGAGGGTGACACAGGGAGAGGGTGACACAGGGAGAGGGTGGGTGACACGGGGAGAGGGTGGGTGACACGGGGAGAGGGTGGGTGACATGGGAGAGGGTGGGTGACACGGGGAGAGGGTGGGTGACATGGGGACAGGGTGGGTGACACGGGGAGAGGGTGGGTGACACAGGGAGAAGGTGGGTAACACAGGGAGAGGGAGAGGGTGACACGGGGAGAGGGAGAGTTTGGGTGACACAGGGAGAGGGAGAGGGTGTGTGACACAGGGAGAGGGTGGGTGACACAGGGAGAGGGTGGGTGACACAGGGACAGGGTGGGTGACACGGGGAGAGGGTGACACAGGGAGAGGGAGAGGGTGACACAGGGAGAGGGAGAGGGTGACACGGGGAGAGGGTGACACAGGGAGAGGGAGAGGGTGACACAGGGAGAGGGAGAAAGGGTGACACACTCACAGACACACACTCACTCAGACACACTCACTCAGACACACTCACTCAGACACACTCACTCAGACACACTCACTCAGACACACTCACAGACACACACACACACACACACACAGTCAGTCACTCACACACACAAACACTCACCCACAAGGCAGGGGGTCGCACATGACAGCAGTGGCCCCCCCACTTCGCAGGAGGGCCTCTGCAAGGCAGGGGGGGTGCACATGGCAGGGGGGCCTCCGCACGGCAGGAGGGCCTCTGCAAGGCAGGGGGTTGCACATGGCAGCGAGGGCCTCCGCACGGCAGCAGGGCCTCTGTAAGGCAGGGGGGTCACACATGGCAGCGGGGGCCTCTACACGGCAGGAGGGCCTCTGCAAGGGGCCACGCCCCCTCCAGAGGCAGACGCCGACGCCACAGTATTCCCTGATAGAATGGAGAAGGGCCGGTAGGGGATTTCCCCTGCTTAGAGCGAGCAGGGAGAGGCACCGGTTAGGGGATTTCCCTTGCTTAGAGCGAGCAGGGAGAGGCACCGGTTAGGGGATTTCCCCTGCTTAGAGCGAGCAGGGAGAAGCACCGGTTAGGGGATTTCCCCTGCTAACAGCTGAGCTGGCCATCAGAGCAGGAGGAGAGTAGGGCTCGGGGTTTCCTTAACAGCTGAGTGCTTGTGTGACAGATCGGGGGAAGCGGGAAGTGGCGCGGGATACCGGGGTAAGCGGGGAACACCCCCACTACCATCACCCATGGCATGGGTATCGTGGGAAGTGGCACGGGAAGCCGGGGGGAGAAGAGGGGGAACACCTTGGCTTGCAGGGAAGGAGCAGAGGGGCCGCAGGATTGAGGATTAGAGAGTACTTACTCTCCAACAGATCTCCGGCCAGAAAAAATGGCAGCTCGTTGGGGGCGGGCTCATATAGAGCCTGGCCGCGCGCCCACAAAGCCTGGGAGCGCGCGCCAATCAGCTGTCAGGTAGGGGGAGTTTTTTTTTTCCAGCGCGAGCAGGGAAATTTCAGCGCGAGCAGCGAAATTTAAAAAAACAAACACGTATGCTGCTTGGGCCAATATTTACTCGCCCAGAGGTTAAATCCACCCGCCCCGGGCGTGTAAATGTATAGGATAGTCGAACACTGTATATATATATATATATATATATATATATATATATAACAATAGCAAGAATGTTATATATATATATAGGCAAACAATAGGAAAAGAAATTCCAAAAATCGATGCTTAGCTGTGAAGAATCACTGCAGATGTGATAATATCTTGAGTATTACAGAGATTAAATTCTTGGGAGAACCACTTTAAATCCACTCTCTTGAGTATGTCAAATGCCAGTGTATCTGTCTGAATCTCCTGAAGTATGGGGGACCTGTAGTGTTAGATAATGAATCTTCGGGTCAGCTATGTATGCATGACCCCTGATGTACACCACTATAATAAATGTCTCCCTGGAGAATGGCACACCTAAAATAATGAACACCCAATCCGTATCTGAAGGAATGGGGGTACTCACTATTGAGAGGTTGTGGGTCCATCAGCGTGCATCACGCATATTGTATACGGCAGTAGAGAGCTTCCACATTGGAAAGAAGCGGAGCACAGCAATGAAGTAAGGGGGCTAGACACCGGTAAGTGTAAGGTTAAAAGTCCTTTAATCTCTAGATTTTACTTACCCTCACACCATGATGTCTACCATGGATTAAAGGACTTTTAACCTTACACTTACCGGTGTCTAGCCCCCTTACTTCATTGCTCTGCTCCGCTTCTTTCCATCGTATATATATATATATATATATATATATATATATATATATATATATATATATATATATATATAAAAAGCATACATTACCAGCAAAGGTAAGGAGACAACAGCACTCAGAAGGTATAAGCAGCAATAAACTGTATTAAAGAAACTTGCACATATATCCAACGTTTCGGTCCACTGAATGGGACCTTCCTCAGGGGGGTGCACGCTGTTGGCATTTTTAGGTGATAACAGCTAAAAAACCTCGACAAGTGGGTTATGACAGCTACTAGAATAGGCCCCATTGTCTTTAACTTCTTTTAATTCTATTCCATATTTTTCATTCTTTGCAGACTTTACACATTTGTTGAACATCCCTTTGGTTTTGATGAGTGTGATGGCTGGGCTAGGCCATCTTTCTATGTGAGATGGACTCCCAGTCATTAGCATTGTATTTACAGTACATGTATTCCAGTACATTTGTTCCCCATTAACCTACTGTATTCCCTGGCTCTGTATCCGGTGTCCTATACTAAAATAGGTATGACCATATATGGGCATGTTACCCGGTTGGCGCAATACGAGATTACCACCAGGACCTACAGGACTCAGTTTCGATCCCTGTAGCAGAACCCAGAAGACTCAAACTCTGAGTTTATGTCCCAGCTAACCCACTGCCTATGCCCCTGGGTAGAAGGCTGTGCAATCTGCAATTTTAAAAACCTCCTGGATCTGATCAAAAAGAACCAATTTTTGCTGTGGTGCTTGCCTGAGAACAGGGAGTGGGTTGAGGACCACAAGCCGGAAAGTGCATAGAAAGCTGAATGGATTGCTGAGGAATTTGTGGTGGCCCATCCACAGTCAGAAACGTACATTTGAGCACGAAACCACGATTTATCTATAGAAGAGCGAAAAACCTAAAGAACTTATTAGCACCTAGTGACATATATCAAATCACTGATACATCATTTCAGAGAGGTTGGTTGGGTGCTAAACCTAAAGGTAATTATATTTGTGGTAAGTGCTCAATTTGCGAATATTTACACCCAGATAGGACCAAATTTTATTCTAAGAGTAGTAATGAGATCTTTCCCATTGATGACTTTATTTTATGTACGTCTACATATATTGTTTACCTATTGGAATGTGCGTGCGGTTGTCAATATGTAGGTAGGACCAAACGCAGCCTTAAGGTTCGAATACAAGAATATGTCAGAAATATAAGAAATGGCTTTGACAAATATAGTGTGTCTAGGCATTTCCTGACTCATCACAATAAAGATCCCTCTAGTATTACCTTTAAGGGGATTCAACAAATTCCTGTTAATAGGAGAGGTGGAGATAGAGTTAAAACACTATCTTCAAAAGAAACGTACTGGATACACAAATTAGATACGATGTCCCCGAAAGGGTTAAATGAGGATGTTGACATCTGGGCACTTTATTGAATATCTAGGCCCTTTTTTTATCTAGTACGTATTTCTCCTTTCTTCTTTATCTGTACTGATGATGTTGTGCCAATTTTATTATGCTAATTCTGTGTTTCTTTAATTGCAGAATACTTTTTAGCTCTTTTTATTCAATGTTTTACATGTTAGGATGTATTTTAGTTGCATTGTCAATAAAGTTGTTGTTTTAATTTGTGTCCACATTTCCCGAGTCACTTTGACTATCACATTACCCAGGTGATTGATTGGCCATTTACCAATTGGCTAACCAATGGGGTGTGTTTTAGAGGTATAAAGCACCTCTGGGAAATGTTATTTTTATTCCCTGAAGAAGTAGTTGTTACTACGAAACGCGTAGGATGATATTTGGTCTATGTGTTTATTGCTAATATCATTGGCATTGCTATTTTTATCACTGTGTGCAATTTCGGGCACTCTAGAGACTATTTTACACTCTTGCTGTTTCAGTCCGTGTAACCGATACGGTGACGTCACCACGCAGCGTCCCGCTACGGAGCGGCAGCGTGGCATACTGGAGTTTCACGCACAGCCAGCTGATTCAACTCCGTGTGTGACTGCATTAACCAGAGAGCTCTATGAACCGCTCCAGCCCTCTCTGACTGATCCGGGGACCCTCTAAGTGCGACCACAGACACATCTGTAGGCTAAAGACTGCCAGACGGATCGGGAGCCCAGCTGATCAGAGGGGAGTCCCCTATAGAGACGGTGATCGTGAGAAAGGATAACACCGCAGCTGCTGTCCCAGACGCCTGCTGAGAGAAGTAAACTCCTGACTCCTATACCAGCAGTCGCCCAGTGGTAACTTGTGTGTTTAACACACTCAATGTTTATGACCTAATACCTTGATGTACGCAGAATATTTATCCCCTATTTTAATATACACTTGTCACTTTCATACTTCACTATTTGCGTTGTGCGCTGTTTTTTTTTTGTCTCCATTTCTCTAGCCATTGGGGGGTGTTGAGCCACCCCCTGTTTTATAGCAGCAGACGCTTTCTACACCGCACTGCACGGTTACGTAAAAATATTTTTTATTGTTCACACTGTGTTTTTTTGTGGTTTTACCAATTGGGTTACTAATTAGAAGGGTTTAGTTTAATACTTTTTATCACTGATAATATTAGAGGTTGATTAGTTGCGCACATTATATTTTGTTTACCAGCAAGCAACTACCTTTGCAGATCCAGATGCAGAGCCTGTACATCACATCACTGCTGTTGGAATGGAACCCCAGAATTTCCAGAAAATCCATCTATGCCCAGTGACCGTGGGCACACAAATTGCTACTTGGTTATTAAAGTCTAGAGCCTTTTTCACCCTATGTAAAATATAAGTTCAAACAAAAGTCCATAAGTAAGTGGGTATGTTCTCTTTAAGTGTATTCCTTGTCTTGTAGAAATTTAAAAACTGTTGAGGGATGAGAAGCACACAAACACCATTCCACCACTACCTTTAATAATTCAGGATAATGTAATAGTAACTTATAAATAACACACTCACAGGTAAAGTGTCTCACATCAAACACAGATGGAAAAGGGTCTTACAAATGTGACAAACACGGGGTAAAATGCTGCTGTTACAGACAATTGCATGCACTGTTGTTTATTCCCCTCTTCCATGGATGATGTTATTCACTTCGCACCCGCAATGACTTCAGGATTGAGTCTGGAGCCGTTGGTGTCACATTCTCTAAGCAACCTTAAGCGTAGAGGAAAGGGAGGGTCAACGGATAATGCCTTTAGTCACTAGAATCACCTTTCGGCGAGAGTAAGTTCGCTTTGTCAGCTTATTCAACCTAGTTTCCCCATATCCCTGTTGTGATTAAGTATTTCTATACCTGTTGTATTGTGTGTTTATTGTTAACTCCAGCTAAAGAAACTTTGGTTTCTTAAACATTTGCATTCTGTCTAGTGATTTTACGGTTGCTGATAGTCCGATCAACCCTGATTGTGAAAATAGATTCATAGGTAGACCCACATTTTTACTTGATTTGGCAAGTTCTTCAATTCGTTACTGGAGGTTGTTGTAAAAATAAAAATGTAATTTGCAAATCATAGGTTCCAATCTAATGTATTTAACAATTCTTCGAGTGTTGCAGTGAAAAGCTTTGGTGACATGGTCTCTCCCTGCCATACTCTCTTGCTGATCCTCATCTTGCTTGTAGGTTTATGTAATCTAGGTTGATGTGGCACTCATAAATGTTCTTTACAGTGACAATGTTCGTTTCTTCGCCATTTTATCCTCTTAATGCATCCAAGACAGGTGTAGACAGAATCAAATTGTTTTTCGTAATCTGAGTGGTAGGTTGTATTCATTACTTCGGGAATTTCTTTTTGTATGAATTAGTTGTGGTCAATTGTGTTGTATCCACTGTGAAATCCTGCTTATTATCTAGGCAGAGTAAAGTCAAGGATCTGTTGTAGCCAATTAGTGCGTATCTTCGTAAAAATCTTGACGGTGATTGGAAGTAGACTGATTGATCTTGTGAAAGCTTAGAAATAAAATCAATAAGTCAAGGGTTCAAAGTAACAAGTGAGTTTATCAATACCATGGTACAAGTGAGAGAGAATTCAAATTTGAGCTCATGCCTCTAAAGAAATACTGTATTGCTTGGTATCACATTTTTATACATTTCAAAATGAGTAATACGCCCTTTAAGGGGGCTGGCTTAGAGATAAAAAATATATGATGACTTATACAAAAAGACATATTGATACCTAAATATGCTGCATACGCTATATCCTTATCCTATAATTTACCATAATGTGGGCCTCATAACCTTGTGACAAATGGGAGGTACTCTGTCCAGCCCTGTGTGTTACTGTATCTGTCAGATAACAGAACCTAAGGTCAGCAGAATCATCTAAGGCAGGAAAACCTCTTACGATTGCATTTTCAATTCTTGCATGCCTCGTAGGAATTACACAAGGGCGGGTTACATCTAGAAGCGATACACAGCTGAATCAAACATTCACATCATACACGGATAAAACAAATAAGCATACATACAAGCAAACACTCAAAATGGCGGTTAGGCCAAAATAGAGGTGATGATAGCCACACACATTATCTCAATCTTCACAATCTGTAGTTCTTGAGGTCTTCTTTGTCTCCTTTCTTGTGGATGAGGATAACTATGGCATTACTCCACTGCTCTGGAATGTTCCTGTTTTTCAAGCAGCATGTCAAGAGTTTTACAGGGAATTTTCCTACTTCTTCCCCTGCTTCTTTCAAGATTTCAGTTGTAATTCCATCTTCCCTGGAAGCCTTCCCATTCTTCATAGATTGTATTGTTTTTATCACTTCAACTAGGTTGATGTGGCACTTCTTCTGGAAGGGGAAGGAAGAGCCTGGGCACTACGGATTTCTGCTTGTGAAAAAAAAGAATTTATTAAGCCAGTATGATGACGTTTCGGCCCCTATGGCCTTTCTCAAATGCTAATGTCATGATAAAAAAACACCATAACACAGTGGCTAAATAAATTCTTTTTTTCACAAGCAAAATCCGTAGTGCCCAGGCTCTTCCTTCCTATTTGACTTGGAATACCACCCAGAGATTCCTGAACCAGGAGCACCGGTATTTATCATTATTTTCTTTGTTGGGGAGTGCAGCATTCATCTTCCTTTTTGTAAGTACTTCTTCTGGAACGGCACATAGTACATAATTTGTGGTTTCCTTTCACTTGCCCTCTGCTTGATAAAGCCCTGTCATCTGTGTTCATGTACAATTCAATTTAGAAGTCCTCAACCCGCTTTATGATAAGTGCACAGTCTTTTATTATTGATCCATTGTCCTGTTTGAGTGCAATGATTTTCTCCGTCCCAACCATAGGTCTTTATTTAAAATAGGTCTTATTTAAGTTTTTGTTATCTTCAATAGTCTTCTTCACCATATCATAGTTACTTTTTTTGCATCTTCAGTTATTCATTTGCCAATTGTCTTGCAAAGCTCTGAATATTCAATTATTTTTCTTGCATCTTGGCATTGCTTAATCCTCATTAATTGTTTGTCTCATCAGGTATTTTCTTATCCTGCTTTTAGATAGCGATTCCTACAGGTTTTCCTGTGCTTTCCACCACAATCTTCAAAAGTTCTTCATACAGTAATCATTTGTTAAAGTGTTCCCATGCATTCTGGGCAAGCTGAAGTGATTTTTTAGTTCTACTGTAGTTTAAATTCTCTGCTGTTATTCTTGAGGTTACAGATGCAGCAGCCGTTATTCGAACACTTCACGCATTGTATACCTCGGAATACCCACGTTATGGCACGTGATTTCTTCCAACCGCACCGCAAGTTCAAATGAGTGCAGAAAATGTCATTTTAGTGTTCTGGTTTTTAAACACCTGAAATTGACACAGTAGCACAGTACTACACACATTACAATTCATTCATTTCATTGCATTTCATTGCACACAAAGAAACAGAATCCATGAAATTCAAACAAAGCAACCGCGATAAACACGTGTGCCTGGGGCGATTGGCCACGTTAATGCCACGTGGAGTACAACAGCGCACACGAAAGCGGCTCCGTGATTTGTTCGAATAATGGCCGCTGCATCTGTAGCTGCATCTGTATTGACGTTGATGTTTTTGTCTTCTTTTTTTAATCAATTTTCTTCTTCACAACTTTGCATTGAGATGTATTTAGCAGCAAACCATTCTGTGATCACTGCTTTTGTCAAAATGGTTAAGGACAGTGTAGTCTTCAATCACCTGTTTTTTGTTAGTTAGGATATAGTCAATTTCCCTCGTAACACCATTGGGTCAATTCCATGTCAATTTTTCATTTGGATTCTTCTTGAAGAATGAATTCTGATAATTCTATTTATTTGTCTCCACGTCTACTCCATAACCATATTAACCAACTGATGCATCGTCTTTCTGGTGGACACAAATCTTTGCATTGAAAGCTCCTATATTCTTGAGGTGACCGTTGCCTTTGTTGTTAATTGTTGATTTAATTTTAGAAGTCTTCCACTTCATTGTCTGCATGACAACGTTGGAGCATACACTGAAGCCTGTATCTCTTTGTCACCTGAATTATGATTCTAGCTGCTTTTTCTGATGAGCTTTTATACTCCACCATGTTGTTTCTCTATCTCTTGTTAATGATGAAGATGAAACCTTAAGGGTACCCCTTTTAGAAGTTTGACATTTCACATTCATGTCTGTTTTCTTGTTCTAAGCACCACACATAATGTTTTTGGATTTTGTTAACGATGAAGCCTACTCCACTGATTCTTCCATTATCTGTACCTCTGTAAAAGATTAGGTTTCCGCATTTAAGCTCAATGAGGAATTAACCTTTTCTTCTAACTGCCCTAAGATCATCTCACAGGCGGCGGACAAAAAAAATGGGGAAAATAAAGGTGTGAACCTATAAAGCACTATGGAGACATAGTATATGGCTCGGCACCTCAAACCCACCTTAGCAAACTTGACACCCTCTACAATTCAATTTGTCGTTTTGTTCTCCAATGCAACTACAACACACATCACTGCGAAATGCTCAAAGAACTAGATTGGTCAACACTAGAGTCTAGGCGCAAAGTTCACCTTTCCTGTCTTGCCTTTAAATTCTTCATGGGCAAGCTACCCAGCTACCTGAACAAGCTCCTCACCCCTACAACTTGCAGCACCTATCACCTGAGATCAGACTCCAAAAGACTGTTCATGGTCCCAAGGCTCAACAAAGTATCCGGACGTTCCTCCTGCTCCTAATGTGTACCCCAAAACTGGAACAACCTACCAGAGACTCTCACATCCACCACCAGTTTAAGTTCTTTCAAATCTAAGGCTGTCTCACATTTTAACCTGGTCTGTAACTGTTTCATACACTCATAATATATATTTTCTTTAACTGTGCATGCAATGTCTTGTATATAATGTATACCCTGTTCATTTATGTAACTGTACTTGTAACCATGTATTATTTGTTTTACTCTGTGCCCAGGACATACTTGAAAACGAGAGGTAACTTTCAATGTATTACTTCCTGGTAAAATATTTTATAAATAAATAAATAAACCTAAGGATTTATAATTTTGCTTTTCTAATTGCTGCATATGGGCAAAATAGTGAATACGCCCGTCAAAACACCAGTTTTCCCTTTAGGAAATCACCTAATGGTCCAATTACCAGAGGCAATCAGGGAAGAAAACTCATCAAAACAATCTATATAAGGCTGATCGACAGAAACACACGTGTAATCCTTAGTAACTGTGGATGTAACACGTGGCAGGCCCGTTCTTCGCAAATCCTTCAGTGCCAGTGTCTGTGACTGAGGACCCACTTGTTCATTACTCATGACACCAGTAACAACTACCTTGCTTGTTTGTTTGATTGGTACCCTTCTACCAAATTAAGCCCATTTGCTATTGATCTTCATTTAACAACTACCTGGTATGAGCTGAGGCAGACCCCTCCATTAAATGTTAGTCAAGTGAAAATGTGTTAGAGTATTTAAAAGAGTCTATCTTGGCTGTGAGCCATATGGCTGCGTCACCGCAAAGGGTCACATAAAATGTCTGTGGATTTAATACTGGAGTTAGAAGTGGAGGTGAAGACTACAAGAAGATCTGGACTCTGCACTTCAAAAACAACTACAACCGTGTAACTGTGAGAACTTGACTTTCTAAATGCTCTGATAATTTTTACTCTTCTTATCCTCCAATACCTGGTTTAGTTTCGCCTCCTGCATCTCACTATGCCCTCCCTATTGCTTTTTCTGTTTAATTTCTCCTCACATCTTTGTAAACATTTCTGTTCTCTCCAACTTCCCCACACCTCTCCTATCCACATTTCTTCATCCCTCCTCCCCTCCACCTATGCATGTGCACATACACGGTGCCATTATTTATACACCTCTTTCCAAACAACATCTTTACCCCTCAATAAAAAGCACCCCCACAGATCCTCTATTCGCACCCTCTTTCTACTCCTTCCTGCTGCTGGAATATCTCTCCTATTCCTGAACCCAGACATAAGCACACCTGCTCTCACCCACACCCCCATGCCACCTCCTCCCATGCAAATGGTGTTAACCTTCTGATTTAATCCTGACCAATTTAAAACTTCCCCCACAAATCAAGCATCCCAATAGTCTGCACTCGTGGCTATTGTCCCACATCCATCGTCACTCATACCACCCATTGTGACCAAGCACTGCCATCTACAGCACTTATTCCCTCACCTGCTGTCTCTGTAAGTCTCCCATCATGCCTCTTAGATTGTAAGCTCTACGGGGCAGGGATTTCCTTTCCTACTGTCTGATTTTGCTGCGCTTAATGTATTATTATAATTCCCTGTACTGTATTCTTTGTGAATCACAGAGTACACTTTTGGTGCCATATAAATAAAGACATACAATACAATAGTTGATCATCCCAACCTCCAACAGACCATCTCAGCTCTCTTTCTCTCTGCGACTACTACAGCTCGTGCCTCCATGCATCTCTGTTTCTTGCACATTTCACTGGACCTTCTTGCAGGAAGGACAGAACCTGAGTCTCTGCCAGTCCGTCCTGAGATCGCTCAGGTTCCCTGGAAGACTGCCTCCGCGTGCTGTTGCAGCCCCAGAAAATTCCTCCCTTCTTCCACAGTCTTTCCTATTGGCTGCTTCTCTGTCTATCATGAGTCACATCCTCCTGCCCCAGCAGTGACTGCTTGAGGCTGCACAGCATGCTGGGAGTTGGAGTTGTCCTATTGCAGCCAGGGGGCAGTGTATGTGTATCAGCTGCATGCACTTACAAGGGGGTTACACAAGGTAATCTAGGAAAGTGCTCTGGTTTTGATGGATTTCATGTGGTGTTCACTTTCTTAAATAGCCCCCTTAAAGTTTTTATCATAAATCTGCTTCAGCCCAAGGGCCAGATTGCAACCATGTAGGGCTTTGGACGTCTTATCACACCTATTATACTTACTGTGTTTCAGCAAGCGGATCGTACATGATCTTATACAAGAACAATGCAAGAAGCTACAACTTTAATACAAAAAAATAGAAAGATCCTTGATCATCTCCCCACTTCATATGCCCATTTTGTTAATTATTGTGGAAGGTGAAAATGTAATCAAAGCTTTGGCCATTGAATTGCATTTTTACCTGACATTCTAAATTCCGAAGTAGGGTTTCTTAATCCTATAAATAGATCACATCTCAATCTCTTTTTAATATAACATAAATAAAAAAAATGTTTATTAGTCCCATTAGCTGCTCTGGCAATAGACTTTTATAAAGCGTTTGATTCATTGGAATGGACTTACCTTAAAAATGTCGTAGTCCTTTTTTGCATATTGTACTGTAGGTAATCATTCTCAATTCTGCATAAATGTGCTGTATTCCAAATCTAGAGCAAGAGTTTTGATAAAGTCTTACTGTAGGTATCTAGTTATGTTGAACTCTTTATAGGAACAACTCAGGGATGTCCTCTTTTGCCTTTGCTTTTCAATTGCCATAAAAATGGACCCCTTTACAGATAAAAGTTTATTGTATGCAGGTGAGTCTCCATTAGTGTTATCAGTATTTATTCAGTTAGTTGTTATATCGATCTGTATTAGCCAATATATGTTCTCCATCATAATGGAAAATGAGATGGCCTCACCAGCAGGATCTTCTGCTGTTATGTCCTCAAAACCTGAGCAGATATTTAAGATCATTCCAGTTATATTTCAGTGTTTCTCTAAGCTGTTTTTTTTAATATCTCATATACAGTCATGACATTTTTTAGAAAGCTTTTGTAAAGGTTTGTAATGTGTGCAAAAAGAGTTGTGTATATGGAGTCCCAAACATGCAGTGCACATACGTCTTGGCTCCATTATCTAGAATAATACAATTTGGGGAGAGTCCTAGAGGGAACAGTCAATTGTAATTAGATTCTTCAAGTATCCTTCTTAATGAAGCCAGAAAAGTATAAAGCAGATTGCATGTGAAAAAAAAATATTTTATCATCATGGAAGACATGCTGATGAAAATGCTAGTACTGAAACGGAGTTTAAATATCTGAGATACCTGGGATATGTGCTAATTTAAATATACGTTGCATATGCAAAGTGGCATATCCCAGATATCGCAGGTCTGCTCTTTTTGAGCACCAGTGTCTCTACGCGTGTGGTTTAAAGGTATGTTTCGGGTGGTATATACGTAGCACTTGGGGCTAAATTGCAATAGGATTTTGTTGAAGAGAATTGTAGGGGTGAACTAATTGGTGAACTTTTTCACTAATTAGTTAAAGTTTTTTTTAAAGTTAGGCAAACCAAACTTAGTTTGACTCATTCTCGAATATTTGTACTTGGAAATATTTGCCAAATTTGCAGCGAATACAAATTTGAGCAAAAAAAATCACAGATCTCTAGTATTTATCTGAATATGTGCACTCTTCATGGTCTTACTGACTTTGCCACGTGGTTCCCTGGAGAGAAATGAACAGATCAGGAAAAATTATTCCTTTTGAAGAACCTAGTATCATGAGCATGAGATCTCCCATTATTTTGTGAAATGTCCCTAACAGAGTTGCATATATGGGATGCAGACCCAGAGTTACCATAGCACCTATGATTCTACAGCAGAAACTCCCAATAGTGCAATTAGTGGGCATTTTTCTACTTGCCATTTAATTTCTAAGACATAGTACAATTCAGTTAACTAATCCAACTCTCTTGTGCTCATATTCATAATGGTAGGGGGTGTTAATGAGTTGTTAACGATACATAGCCTACCCCAGAAATCATAGGATAGAGCAGGCCATGTTAATTTTGGTAAATTTGTGTGTTTTTTATTAGTTCTATGTGCTATGTATTAATTATTCAAGTTACAATATTAAAAAAAATCATAGCAACTTTCAAATATTGTAAACTATATCCAAGAAATGTTTTTAATTCAGATAAGTAATTGAAATAGACACAAAGAAATCAGCTTTAAATCATTCTTGAGCCTGGTCAACTGAATATCCCCAAACATGAACCAGGTCAACCATCCATAATTTCAACAGCTAAATCAGCTTACTAGGGCACCTTAAACATCTGTTACTAACAAAGCTATGGATGCTGGTTTTACCCGTCTAATAACATTTTTGCCCTCAGCAGGTAATGCTCTTTATAAATTCATGATGAACTGTCCACTATGGCAGGCAAGGTAGCAGATGACTCAGCAGAACATCTACACCTCAACAAGAACTGACTCTAACCATCTGTCATTTAAATATATATTTAATGGTAACATTATCATACTGATATTTTGTAAGGAAAGATAAGCCATGTTGTGGTTCTGCTTCCCCCATGATGCCATTTAGTAGAGCTTAGTGATGTCTGATTGAGACATATGGCTCCATTCATTTTTTAATGCATGTAGGAGAATTCATGTACTGCCTATAGTGCAAAGTATTGTTCATTACATTCAGGTGCCACTCCACACATTATTTATTAAAATATGCAGCATATAATTATGCACTATTCTGCGTTTTAGCTAAACACTCTTTTTCAGGCTCAGGAGGGTCAGAGCAGCAGTATGAATAGAATGTATTGATAATAATGGAAGTACTTTTAGAAAGCTTAAATTAGCTCATTGGAACCATTAGAAAGATTGTTGTAATGAAAATAAATAAGTAAAGAACAGTTTACTATGTGCACAAAAGATCAGTAAGTAGAAATCATGGGAACGAGCAGTATCATATCATATTGTTAAACCCACAAACATTTAAGTACACCAATGTATTACAAAGGCAACTGAAAAGTGCAAGTGTCAAAACATTGCTGGGGTCGTGTTTCAAAAGGGTATGTTTATTAAAGTACTCCAGCGGGGGGGGGGGGGGAGTAGAATGGAGCAAAAACTAGCACAAAAATCTGTTTGGGATTTTTTGTATATGTCTGCTGCTGTTTTTTGCACTAGTTGTATAGCCCAAAGACTTTGGTAAACAGCCCAAAACTTAAAAAGAGGACACTTGCCAGACAGCCAATCATTTAATATATATATATATATGCATTTACTGATTAGCTTTGAGGCAGCTTTTGTAAACTCTTGAAAATACCAATAAAACAGTCATAAATGTCTCTTAAACTAAATGGGGTTGACTGTATTGTATCACTAGTAAGACACATCCTCCTGAAACAAGAAGGAACCAGCACTCTAGAGGTCTTCATACAAAAAAGTCATTTTAATCCACATACAGTTGTTTGAAAAAGAAAGTACACCCTCTTTGAATTCTATGGTTTTACATGTCAAGACATAATAACAATCACCTGTTCCTTAGCTGGTCTTAAAATTAGTTAAATACAACCTCAGATGAACAACAACACATGATATATTACACTGTGTCATGATTTATGTGACAAAAATAAAGCCAAAATGGAGAAGCCATGTATGAAAAACTAAGTATACCTTATGATTCAATAGCTTGTACAACAACTTTAGCAGCAATAACTTGAAGTAATCGTTTTCTGTATGACTTTACTGTATCTGTCTCTCACATCGTTGTGGAGGAATTTTGGCCCAATCTTCTTTACAACCTTGCTTCAGTTCATTGAGGTTTGTAGGCATTTGTTTATGTACAGCTCTCTTAGGGTCCTGCCACAGCATTTCAATCGGGTTGAGGTCTGGACTTTGACTGGGCCATTGCAACACCTTGATTCTTTTCTTTTTCAGCAATTCTGTTGTAGATTTGCTGGTGTGCTTGGGATCATTGTCCTATTGAATGACCCAATTTAAGCCAAGCTTTAGCTGTCGTACAGATGGACTCACATTTGACTCTAGACTACTTTGGTATACAGAGGAGTTCATGGTCGACTCAATGACTGCAGGGTTTCCATGTCCTGTGGCTGCAAAACAAGCCCAAATCATCACCCTTCCACCACCGTGCTTTACAGTTGGTATGAGGTGTTTGTGCTGATATGCTGTGTTTGGATTTCATCAAACGTTGCGCTGTGCATTATGGCCAAACATCTCCACTTTGGTTTCGTCTGTCCAAAGACATTGTTCCAGAAGTCTTGTGGTTTGTTCAGATGCCACTTTGCAAACCTAAGCCATGCTGCCATGTTCTTTTTAGAGAGAAGAGGCTTTCTCCTTGCAACCCTTCCAAACAAACCATACTTGTTCAGTCTTTTTCTAATTAATAACCGCTAATGTCATTAAGGGGTTAGGGGACATTAGTTTTGCTTTTTTTCTTATTGTGTATATTTTTCAGCACCCCAGGGTATGGACGGGGAGGAAGATGCGGATGGCCTTCATCGTGGGTGTCGGACAAGGGTGAGTACAAAATGTATTTAATGTTTTTATTGTGATTAATGTATATTTAATGGTCAAATGCATTATAATCCATATGTGGATAATAGTAATTTTGCCCATTAATGTAGTGTATGTGTTAGGGGACGGGGGTATTTTTTGACAGTATTGTTTAATTTTTGGGGGCACACCATTGGTACCGCAGGCCCGCGGACAGCTGCGGGGACCCCGGACGCCCGCGGGGACCCCCAGACACCCCCACGGGCCTGTTATATGGATGGTGTGCCAGCAAAAAGGTAAACAATGAAATTTTTTGTAAGTCCAGCTCCTTTTGCGCCTGCCTTTAGCTGGCGCGTTTGTTAGGTGCATTTTTTACGGCCGATTCACTTAGCGCTGCTTAGTGAATCGGTAGTACTGGCAAAAATCAGTGCAATAGGCTGATCGTGCGCATTTTGCGCCGAGGGCAAAAAAAGCCCTTTTAAGACCGATAAAGTGCAGTTATCACTGCTTAGTGAATCGCACTGCAGCCTTATCGGGCTTAAAGGGTACTTTGCGCTCTTAAAGCCCTTTACCGGAGCTTAGTGAATCGGCCCCAATGTCTGTAAAAATTCAAAGTAAAGTGCTGTCATTAGGAAGAGGTTTAGTCCCATTTGGAGAAAAGTGCGATATGAAATAAAGTTATTAATATAATATACAGTTTAAAACACATATAAAACAGTCTCTCTTTTTTGCAAATCCCTATTAAGAATAATAAAATCATTATTTACATACACTTAGGGCCTCATTCAGAGAAGGTTGATAAAAATTATCGCCAGGGCATTTAAAATGCCGTTTTTTTGGGGGTTGCTATCACGATATTCAGAAAGCCTCGGTTACCTGTGATAGCAAAATTCCCAAAACGGGCGAGTTGCTGCCAGCGAGAGCATCGAGCTACTGAAAAGGCCTAAACCGGCGATTCATTTCTGCTGCAGAGAGAGCGGCTCTGAGAGAGCATTTTGAGGCTAAATGTCACAAGCCCTATTTAAGGCCGTGACGCCTCATTTGAGCCCAATAAGACGACGAGACAACATCGGTTGGGATTTACCATGTGGCTTTTTGGATTGACAGATGAAGATAGAAGATAAAGAAGATCAAGAAATGGTGACAGATGAAGATAGAAGAAGGTGATTAAAGAAAGAAAAAAGAAGATTTGGGTACCTGATCCGGATCTTCATGGCGGATGGCATCGGATGCTGTTGGAGACCTCCAAGGTACTTGAGCTTCCTGTTTCCCCGGGAGTCGGAGGGCAACCGCTTCTAATGGTAAGTAATATATTCAATGTTTGTAAATGTCTCTTTTTACAGGTTTTTTCATTGGATGTGTTTTTTTATTTTTTGGGGGAGGCACATTGACTGATAATATATTAGGTAATGAATGGATTAAGTCCCCCCCCCCCGCAACCCTCTGCAAGGCCTTAACAGCCACTAAGGGCCAAATTCCCCCTTCACCCACCCTCGCTAGCCACAGTAAGCCTGGCATGGGTGTTTAATCCCTTCATTGCCTTCGCGGTTAGCCGCTAAGGTAATGAAGTTGCTGTAAATGCATTTTTACTCCATAGGATGCGGGGGGCTCTGGTGCTGGTATTAATGGCTATCAGCTCCGGGGACCCCCGGCATCAATTCGAGGCAGGAAAAGGGCCTGATTTTTTCTAAGTCCCGACAGATCGCAGCTCATCGAGGCATCTCCCCACCAATTTACCTAAATTTTGAGATGAATTGGATTTTGGAAGAAGATCGCCTTTTAGGGCTGCGATAGGCCGCGACAGCCGACTCGCGGGTATTAGAATCACGCGAGTTTATGATCCTTCAGAAAATGGTCGATAAGCGGCTGATCGCCGTTCAATTGGCGAGTTTCTTTGGATCATAAAATTTTGCTGCGATACAGGCCGTTATCGAGCACTTATCGAGGCTTACTGAAAACGAGTAACCATTTTGCCCGATAAGTGCTAGATAAGGGCCTTATCGAGGCTTTATGAAAGAGGCCCTTAATGTTTAGTATTTCTATTATAGATACAGCCATTTAAGAAAGTGGTATAAAGCATACAAACTTACAATAATGAATTGTTGGTGTCCCACAGCATGAGTAAAAAGAAATAATAAATAATGGATGCATTCATGCTTGTTGAAGTTCCATTAAGAAACGTGCATTTAAAAAGTATATGTATGGCTTTTCATGTGGAGAAACCATTGTAGAGACACCACATCAAATAAATTATAAGTAAGACATTGTGCTTAATCAGTGATGATTTTAATAGGTTTAGTGGTGAGTCCACGGGGAGTGTCAAATGGTAAGTCTTAATAGTTTTATTCACCAGAGGCAGTGCCCGGAATCTGGATCAGGGGAGTGGATGATAGACCCAAGGAGGTGGCAGGAAACCTAATAGTCGGGTAACACACAGAGGTCCAGGGCAGGCAGCAAAGGTAAGAAGTCAGGTCCCGAGCAGAGGACTAGAGCAGGCAGCAAAGTGTCAAAGTCAGGTCACAAGCGGAAGTCTAGGGCAGACAGTAAACAGGAAGGTCAAAAGGGCAAGTCAAAATCAGGAGCCAGGTAATCCAAAAGTAGAAAAGCAAACAGCAGCAGGGAGCAACACAACTTGCTATCAGATAGCAGGAAATGTGTTTCACATTGGTTAAAGAAAACCTGAATGTCACCGTTTTCCCATCAAAACAGTCAGGCATGGGTAAAGTGAAGGCTGGAACAGCGGGGTAATTAATCAACTCCGCCTGAGCCATATGTCTCTTTAAGGTGAGAATGGCATCCTGTAGCACAGCTTTCTTCTCCTGTAAGGTGGTGACTTGACCCTGCAGGAAGGAAACTTGACCCTGCAGGTTGTAGGCTGAACCAGTAGGTTCTGCAGCGGATTGCACATTTCTTCAATCCCTGACATAGCTCTCCAAGTGTACAATTACCTTTTTAATTTGGCTTCAAAAGCTATCAGGTTCGGTGGTGAATCCACAGGGAGAGTCAATTGGTAAATCTTAACAGTGTTGCTCACCAGGAAACGCCCGGAATCCAGATCAGCAAAGTGGATGGTAGACAGAGTCCCAAGGAGTGGGCAGCAGTGTTAGAGGGCAGGCAGCAAAGGTTCGAAGTTAGGTAACAAACTGAAGTCCAAGACAGGCAACAAATACAGACGTCAAGGGACAAGCCAAAGTCAGGAACCAGGTAACCCAAAAAGTAGAAAAGCATACAGCAGCAGGGAGCAACACAGCTAGCGTCAGGCATACCCCGCATTAACGTATGCAATGGGACCGGAGCATGTATGTAAAGTGAAAATGTACTGAAAGTGAAGCACTACCGTTTTTCCACTTATCAATGCATGTACTGTACTGCAATCGTCATATACGTGCATAACTGAGGTAAATAATGCATTTGTAACATTCTCTATAGTCTCCCCGCTTGCGCACAGCTTCGGTACATGTAGGTAGCTGGTATTGCTGTTCAGGAAGTGCTGACAGGCGCATATGTGAGCTGGTGTTTGCATATTGGTCGAAATGTCCTTACTCGCGAGTGTACTTAAAGTGAGTGTCCTTAAACCGCGGTATGCCTGTATCAGGTAGCAGGAATGTTATGCAGCAAGGAAGTGAGTGTTAGGTGCCTTCTTATAGGCCAGGGCAATCATCGTCTGCAGCCAGAATAGCCGACAGTCGAGAGGCTGCAGACCAGGAAGCAGACTTCACTAGTTGAGCCCTGACATATTCTTTCTTCACCATCTTGATGCATCTTCTGCTAGATTAGGAAGGAAAACCTACGAAAAGTGAGAACGACTCAAAAGAGAAATAAAGACAAAGACAGCAAGGTAAATTAAAAATAGGAGTGACAGACAAAGAGAATCTATCTCTCTGCTGCAAAACTGGTGAAACACATCTGCCACAGATTTATCAAAGACAAAAACTCCAAAGAAATCACTAGGACAGGAGACAAAGCACAATGCAGGGTATCGCTCCCGATCTGGCGGCAACTGCCAAAGTCTTGAATTCTGCTTACTGCCAGATTTGACATGAAACCCCAATGTTTTTCTTTTTCTTTATAAATCTTTGCTCCAGCTTTATCCTAGTTTTGCAGTCAGGAGAAAGTACAAAGGCATTCCAACGTGAATAAAGAAAAGAATTGATTACTCACATAAAATCGCCTAACACTTTGACCCGCACATTATGGGTTTTCCTCTGGGCTATGCTCTTTTCTGCTCTTGCCAATTTAAGTACCTAATGTACAAAGAGTCCCAAAGATGGTGCCTGACTCCACAGCCGATGCTGTCAATTATGCATCCAGAAGACTCCCACTGAGCTAATGGCAACATTAACACGTTGCTAATGGCAAAGTAACAGATAAGAATCCCTAAAGCATTATTTTCAGGTGTCAAAGTCTCCCAGCTGCGAAACTGGAGCAAAGCTGGAGCCAAAAACATCAATCGTATGCAACCATTTTCTTTGCTAAATTTAGTGCACATTTTGTAACTCCTGGTTTGCCCTGGTTGTGGAGGCAGAGACATTATAACACATATTCTTCTGTGTTTTATTAAGCTATTGTGCAAAGTGAGTGTGTTTTTCTCTATTGGGTGAATGTCTTCAACATATGGCTGCATATTTTCTTCATTAGGCACCCAACTACTGTATTATCAACTATTTTTTGGAATCTACGAGTGAACCACCGACCAATTTTGTATTTTATTAAATCAAGAACAAATGACTTGCACCGTAATCTTCACTTGTTCTAATCACACATATCTGTTCTGGTCTTGACAAATCATTCTGTTTGTTACACAGTATATTATGTTGCAAGTGAATCATTATTTTTATTTTCCTGCCAGGTAGAAGCTGATGGACAACAAATACAATAGACCTTTGTAGTGGACATTTCATACAATATAAGAAATGTCTTTTTGAATGGAGAATTGATTTGCAGATGCAGCGAATAAAGTATTTTCCTGTCAAGCCAAATAGATTTGCTTGGACCATCAACAGATATATATGTTTAAGCAGAAAAGTAAAGTACAGTATTGGACTGAAGATCATCTTTAATTAAATTGAAGTGCTTTAAAATAATCCGAAGTGGAAAACAAAAAAAAACTGAACCAATATATACAAGGTCTTCTCCTGGATTAAGTGCCTACTTTCCCACCCGATCAGTCAAGAAATATTAGGAAATGCTATCTTGGCTACACACAGAGGGAACTCCCGCACCGCCACAATATAAACCACGTTGAGGTGCTTACTAGGTAGAGAATTGATGTATACAGAAGAAAAGGAAACCTAGTATATCAGCACTCTATCAAGCTATATGTATAATTATTTAATTAAAATACTTTATTGGTGAACAATGAATAAAAAAATGGGCTTTAAAATAAGAAAATGTGTCAAACAGCACGTGACTGTGGTCATTCATAACTTAACTAAAGGTAGTTAAGTAGTGTATACATATGGAGATCCTTGATAGATATTTAGGATCTGGTGCTATGTATATAGCCTCCTATAGATATGGAGATAAGTCTGTGATGTACCCACCCCACAGAATGTCAGTCCTAATGTACATGTATATTCTCAGAGCGTGTATAGATAAGCGCTCTGAATCATTGGTGACATATATGTGGTGTATATGTATAACATCTAAGCAAGGCAAAGTAGATATCTGTATGTGACTATCTGTTGACGTGTGACTGATATAGTAGTCCCATTCAAACACTAGAAGCTGCCTACCATAAGGGTAATACCTAAGGAGGTGCTCTGTGAGTATAGCCCCTAGAGCCTAATAAGGCAAAGGTCTGCAAGTATAAAATCAATATAATGATTAATGTAGACATCTTCTTGGGGTACCTTCAGCAATGCCTTATTTGCACTAGTAGTGTAGACAAAAAGGTAGCTTGGCTACGGGACTAATGAAGGGAATATTGAAACATCCTTAATAAAGTCACAGGCAGCTGCTCATATATATCCTCTGCACTAGATATATATGTTATTTTATTTGTATTTATATTGGCTGCAGTGGTACACGGAGTGTATATCATTCACCCACAAAGACCCCCATGTACGGGAAGATGTTGGTTGGGAATGTACTCACCCCAACATATGTGCAGCCACAACTGTGCTGGAGGTATGAACAGATAGTGGTATGAGTCTTTAACATGTGATTGATATAGTTGCAAAGGTAATTATAGTATATACCAGGACCCATATAGATCCACCCTGTCAGGGAAGTGTTTAAAGGGTAATATGCAAGAGAAGCACATACAGATGGCTGATCCGTGAGGTTATTCACGGACACAGATCCTTAAACAAAGGGTATAACCCCTTTTAGCCCCGTAAAACCAAATAGCACATAAAAGTAACAATTCTCCAATAGAACTCCCTTAATTAGGGTAATGGTATCAATCAGTATGAGCTAATAGTGCTAAGGGTTACACTAAGGATCAGTAAAACCAGCCGACAACTGGACTAGTGCTTCTAACAGACTGGCATGGAACAGCTGATTCAGGCAAAGCCACGGTGGCAGGCAGATAATGTGCTGAGGTTCAATGTATACAGATAGCCCGCACGGGCCCCCTGATCATAAATAAGTAAGATCATACATAAAAGACAGATAGAACACACATTACAAATATCTGACAATGCATTGTCCCCTATATCAGCGCTGATCATTAGTATATCAGCGCAGATATGCTCGAGGACAAGCCTTCTCTTCACAGGTATGTTCCTGATGTGCAAGACCTGTGTAAAAGATTGACTCTGGCCTCTAGCATTGATATAAGTATGTTCCTGATGTGCAAGACCTGTGTAAAAGATTGACTCTGGCCTCTAGCATTGATATAAGTATGTTCCTGATGTGCAAGACCTGTGTAAAAGATTGACTCTGGCCTCTAGCATTGATATAAATTAGTATGTTTGAATAGCAAAAGGTGTATTTTTTTCCCCCTATTAACTCTGTGCTCCTAATTGACCAACTGGAACAAGCTGATTTATTGGGGAGGGGGAGGGTCATGTGACTGCTTTAGCTGTATATAACTAAGATCCCCCTGCATTTGCAGGAACTGCATTGCCATGATATAGTGAGCCATTTAAAGTGAGCTTTTTAAGTGAGAAGATATAGTTAGACTATAGTTTGACTAGAGGTGACTGGGGACTGCATCTTTCTGCAAACTCTTTTACTCACGACAACAAATGGTAAGCTACTCTGATCACACTATGATCCCATGCTTGCTAACCTGCATATTTTAACCCCCCACCCCTTTACAACTTATTTCACTGCAGCCTCTCCCAAAACTGACTGCACAATACACAGAAACCCTGAACTGACTCTAGCATTGCAATGCACCAAAACATTTGACAAGGACCAGGCACACACCTGCTGTTTAGTCTGCACACACTCACTTTGTTCACACCAGCTCCTTGCAGCACTGCCTACTTCTGGCATAATGAACCTGCTATATATCGTAACTTTTTTCTTTCTCCTGGCCTCATGGAGGTGTTACTCCCTCTATCCACTACAAACTCCTCCATCCTGGCCCACACCCAACATCACCATACACCCTGGACTACTCAAAAGCCTTGCACTATCTACTGAATGTTGGTGGAGAACTCTAAAAAGCAGCACACCAACCACTGCTCACTCTAATAGCAAACACCACAAATTTACAACCTACAAACAACTACCCAAATTCCTACTTGTACTGTTACTCTCTTTAGCAGGGGATATTGAACCTAACCCAGGTCCTCCAATTTCAGCTCTGTCCTATGCCCCTGAGAATTCCACCTCTAAATTCCAAAAAGGGCTATCTGTCGCCCATATAAATATCCAGAGCCTGCTGCCCAAACTGGACGAACTAAGGGCATGGTGCCTTATGCATAAACCCAAAGCCATCATTCTTACAGAAACATGGCTATCCCCTAAAACCCCTGATGCAAATATCGCCATTCAGGGATACTCCATTTTTAGGAGAGATAGGTCAAAGAGAGGAGGAGGGGTGTTATTTTATATTGCTGACACCTTACAATTTACACTGTTAAATTGCCCACCAAGCCCATCCTCTTTTGAAATTCTAGTTGGCAAAATCTGCCTCCCCTTTTCTAAGCCAATCTTGCTTGCTGGCATCTACCGCCCCCCTAAAGCCCCTCTACAATCCCTGACTGATATCACCCAATTTCTTGGCTCCATTTCCTCTCTGAATGAGAAGAGTGAGCTGCTAGTTCTTGGAGATTTCAACTTCAATTGGCTTGACCCTAAAAACCACAAAATCGAGATACAACTCAAGTCACTTAACCTATCGCAACTCATTTCACAACCCACACGGATAAACCTGAACACGCATAAACATTCCTTGCTAGACTGGATTCTCTCCTCAAACCCCATCAGAATCCAATCCTCTGGCATCCTTCCTGACATTTTCAGTGACCATGCAATAGTGTACTGAGTAAGGAAAATTAAAACGCCCCAATCAAGCCCTAAAGTTCTCCTCACTAGAACATTTAAAAACTTTAACCCACAACAGTTTCTGGATGACCTTACCAACTGCCCATGGCACAGAATCGATTTAATTCCTGACCCTGATTCTGCACTCGACTAGTTCCAATCCGAGTTCTTAAAATTCTGCGATACCCATGCTCCACTATGCAAAATAAGGGTACGGGGGGCCCACCTTCCATGGGTTACAACTGACCTTATTGCACTCTACCAGCTCAGGGATACCTTGTGGAAAAGCTACAAAGTAACTGGCACTACCAAGGATCTCAATCACTACAGATGCATGTGGAACATGTGCACAAGGCAAACAAGGCATGCAAAAGCACAATATTACTCTGACAATCTCCACCAAAATACATCAAACCCAGTTAACTTTTGGAAGGTTATCAACAATATATTCCAGCCTCCTAACCATCAACAACCAAGTAATATCACTAAGGGGGATATTACTCTGACAAACCCCACTGACATTGCAAATGCATTCAATGATTACTTTGTAGGGTGCGCCACTAACTTATTAGCAAAACGCAGCCCAAACCACAAACCTGAATCTCATCCTGGGAGTACCTCTATAGTCCCACCCCCTCCCAACACTGCCCACAATTTTCAATTTGGCCCAGTATCTATAGAGGCGATTATACAAGCGCTCCTCAAACTAAAACTAAGCAGCCAATGTGGACCCGACTTACTACAATCTAGGTTCCTACGACTTGGTGCCCCAGCCATTGCCAAACCAATTGCGTCCATAGTCAACTCTATCCTGTCTGCAGGCCATATCCCTAAGACCTGGAAAACTGCCAGAGTTGTCCCAATCTTCAAAAGTGGGGACAAAAACACTGTCTCAAACTACAGGCCAATCTCACTTCTCCCAATTCTATCCAAAGTCATGGAAAAATGTGTCCACTCCCAATTAAGCGATTTCTATACAAGACAAATTTCCCTAGCAAATTCCAATCTGGGTTTCGTCCCAAACACTCCACCGTAACTACCCTGCTAAAAGTTTGCAATGAAATCCAGTGTGGAATGGAACGGGGACAACTCACTGGTGCATTATTCCTAGATTTTGCAAAGGCTTTTGACACAGTTGATCATGCTATCCTGCTTAACAAACTCCAGAGCTCTGGAATAGGGAAGCATGCTTTAAACTGGTTTCAGTCCTACCTATCAGGAAGATCCCAACATGTGTCCATCTCAGGCTCTAACTCCAACCCCGTGGATATCACCTGTGGTGTCCCGCAAGGCTCTGTTCTGGGGCCCCTACTCTTCTCAGTGTTCATTAATGATCTTCCCACAGCTTGTAAGGAAGCCTCAATACACATGTATGCAGACGACACAATCCTATATGCACACAGCCATAGCCTCTCTGACCTTCAACACATACTTCAGTCTGACTTTTTGAGACTCGAAAACTGGATTTCCCAAAACAAACTGTTTTTAAACACTGACAAGACTGTAACAATGGTATTTGGGACCAAGACTACGTTTTTAAAGCTTCCAGTGACTGAGCTCTTGATCAGAACCAACGCTAACACCACCCTAACCCCTGTCACTAGTTTTAAATACCTGGGCTTATGGTTTGACTCCCACTTAACATTCGGGATGCACATTGATACCCTGACAACCAAGACCTATGCCAAACAAGGGGTACTTTACAGGAACAAATCCTCCCTAAGTCTCCTGGTCAGAAAGCGTATCGCACAGCAGATGCTAATGCCAATTATTGACTATGGAGACATAGTATATGGCTCGGCACCTCAAACCCATCTTAGCAAACTTGACACCCTCTACAATTCAATTTGTCGTTTTGTTCTCCAATGCAACTATAACACACATCACTGCGAAATGCTCAAAGAACTAGATTGGTCATCACTAGAGTCTAGGCAAAGTTCACCTTTTGTGTATTGCCTTTAAATTCTTTATGGGCAAGCTACCCAGCTATCTGAACAAGCTCCTCACCCCTACCACATGCAGCACTTATCACCTGAGATCAGACTCCAAAAGACTGTTCATGGTCCCAAGGCTCAACAAAGTATCCGGACGTTCCTCCTTCTCCTACCGTGCACCTCAAAACTGGAACAACCTACCAGAGACTCTCACATCCAGCACCAGTTTAAGTTCTTTCAAATCTAAGGCTGTCTCACATTTTAATCTGGTCTGTAACTGTTTCATACGCCCATAATATATATTTTCTTTAACTGTGCACGCAATGTCTTGTATATAATGTATATCCTGTTCATTTATGTAACTGTATTTGTAACCAAGTAGTATTTGTTTTACTCTGTGCCCAGGACATACTTGAAAACGAGAGGTAACTCTCAATGTATTACTTCCTGGTAAAATATTTTATAAATAAATAAATAAAATAAATAACTATATGGTGAATATAAACACGGTCCCTATGATCAGAGAGATCCTACAGTGTTATACGAACACATAGGAGCAGAGTTTCAACCGCACGCGGGGCGCTTTGAATACCGCAGCTTAGAGCAGTGTCAATAATTGCTGATTTCAAATGAAATGCTTCCTGCGCGTTGGAGTAGGTAAGTTGCCGACGCGCGCGTTTCACGAGTGAACACTTCTTCAGGGCTCATAATCATTATTTTTATTTTCCTGCCAGGTAGAAGCTAATGGACAACAAATACAATAGACCTTTGTAGTGGACATTTCATACAATATAAGAAATGTCTTTTTGAATGGAGAATTGATTTGCAGATGCAGCGAATAAAGTATTTTCCTGTCAAGCCAAATAGATTTGCTTGGACCATCAACAGATATATATGTTTAAGCAGAAAAGTAAAGTACAGTATTGGACTGAAGATCATCTTTAATTAAATTGAAGTGCTTTAAAATAATCCGAAGTGGAAAACAAAAAAAAACTGAACCAATATATACAAGGTCTTCTCCTGGATTAAGTGCCTACTTTCCCACCCGATCAGTCAAGAAATATTAGGAAATGCTATCTTGAGATGCAGAAAAGGATATAAAGTATAACCAGCATGTTTTCATGAAATGGGGCTCCAGTTCCGTTCACATTACTACGGGCCTGGCTTCGATCACATATCACTATCCCAAGCAGTCACGCAATCCAGGAAGATCAACAGCACCAAAGTGGTCTTCCGGCATCATAAGGTTAAAGCAGCAATTCCTGACAACAACAAAAATTAATATCATAACCCAATAATTTATGTTGTGCTGATCTTTTTCTAAAGCTTTATTTTTTTGCTGAGATTTTATCTGTTTATTATGTCATTGGCATCAGCTGTTTCCATGGCAACCTCTTAATGAATGTAAAGGTCAGCCACCATTTTAACCTCCAGCGGATGCACATTTTCGGAATTTAAAATGGGTGATATTGCTAAACTTAGCCTCAAAGTGAGTTTGCAGTGGTAAATTGAAGACATTTTTTTTATGATGAGTATAGTAGACCGCTACTTTAAAAGTTCCCACAAAAAGTGTATTTATAATTATCTTCTTCAGAATGTAAATCTAGTGTAAACTTTTATACTTGGGTATGTGAGCAGGAAAAACAATTGTAAGTAACAGCATCTTGCAGAGAAAAATATTTTTGGGGGGAGAAGCCTAGCGGAACTGTACATTTAAGATTGTGTCAGTGTTGCTACTTATGGAGAATAACACAAAAACATGATACTAAACTGCACAAGGAAGATGTGTAATTATTCCCAGATGCATGTGTTTTCCACTTGCATGTGATTACTGCTTTCCTTATGTGCTGCTCTTCATCTGTGTTTTACTTTCGAATCAAGTTGATCAGCCCTGAAATTGAAAATGATGCGTTTGCTATTGTGACCAATGCTGTCTGCAGCACATGTAGTATTCTAAAGTCTTCAAACACATTTTGCTAGGGATGCTTCAGATTATATTCTGCTTCCTGTTTTGGAAAGCTTTTAATTTGTTAGCAATTTAGATCTGGACTTCTGTAGCCATCAAGTGGCTAACATTGCAGTCAGTAAAATAGTTAGGAAATAAGGAGAGACTATTATAACTTGCTTTCCAAGTCAGAACTCCCTACTGCATAAAGTTTTGGTCAAAAAGATACAAACCTACCATTTCCTGACTAGGTTAGGCCTGATAGGCAATTACGGCAGAACAAAGGCAACTGACAACATACTGATGGAATAAGGCCACAGTTTGTATTAATAATCCAACATTTTTACAACTCAACCCAGACTTGACCGTACCATGTCGAGAACCCTAAGCTTTGGTCTGGACCGTGATCCCCCCTGATGTCAGATGACCGACATAGCAACTGTAAAGCATTACACACCAGCGACCAACAATAGCATAAGGCAGGGTGGTAGGCCTGTTCTGTCCTTGGCTATGAGGTGTGTGACCAGTCCCCTTTCCATCCACATCTTATCCACCCTATAACTCCTCCCATAAACTCTAACCTCTAGTTGACCCACTACTAGGGCATAGATGTAATCGACCCTAAAACTTGCTTCATTGTCATAGAACCGCACCCGCTCCAACATCAGAGGCATCGACTTCTACAATGAAAGGGCGAAGAGGATTGGGGTGCTTAATGATAGGTGCAGAGGAATAAAGCTTATTAAGCATCAGAAAAGCTGCCTGTGTTTCTGGAGATTAATTCACATGATCCACCTGTTTGTTGGTGATGGCCATGATGGATGCAACAATTTTAGAAAAGTTCTGAATAAAGTGTCTATTGTAATTTGAAAATCCAAGAAACTTTTGGATAGATTTGAATCCACTACGCCAGGGGTGAACTAACTTTTGTTGCTGCGGCCCCCTGCCTGCTCTGCCCCAGTGCTCATGCCCCCCTTACCTTAGTGTAGCATCAAATCACATCGCAGGGTCATGTGACATCACATGACCCAACGTGTCATTTGTTGCCGCATTGCCATGGAGACACGTCCCAAAGCCGACTGAATCTCGGTAAGTTGAGTTGCAGAAGCCTCGCGTGCTCCCCCGGCATTTAATTTAAATGCCTTGGGGAAGAGCGTGGGGCCTCTGCAACCACCATGCCCCCACCAGAAAGGCGTGCTCCCAAGTTTGCTCACCCCTGCCTTAGGCAACGGCCAATCCAGAACGGCAGGAACTTGGCACGCTCAATTTCTAGACCTGGAGCTGAGATGATGTACCCGAGAAAGGGAAGCCTGGATTTGTCCAATACACATTTCTCAAATTTAGCAATGAGATTGTTCTCTAGGAGACGCTGAAGAATACCTGCTTAGTATGTTGTTTGATTGTTCTTGAGTAGATGAGGATATTATGATGGTAGATAATAACAGAAGAGTCTAACATATCTCTGAAAATCTCA
This sequence comes from Ascaphus truei, assembly GCF_040206685.1. NCBI lineage: Eukaryota > Metazoa > Chordata > Amphibia > Anura > Ascaphidae > Ascaphus > Ascaphus truei. The sequence goes on from NC_134484.1 coordinate 75,580,983, forward strand.
TTCACAAAGAATTGGAACACTGCGGGTGCATTGCATAAGCAGAATGGCATCACCTTGTACTCATAATAATGTCACATGTGTTGAAAGCTGTTTTCCACTTGTCTCCTTGTCTTATCTGTATAAGGTTGAAAGCCCATTTCAGGGCAAGTTTAGTAAAAAAACAGTTGTGTAGTGCAGACTTTCAAAGAGTTCGGTGATCAGGGAGGTGGGTAGCAGTTTTTACAGTAATTCTGTTTAAACCCTGGTAATCAATATATGGTCTCAAGAATCGGTCCTTCTTGGCCACAAAGCAGAAGCCCGCTCCAGCAGGTGAGTTGAACTTGTGTATGAATCCACACTTTAGATTATCCTCTATGTATACTGTATACTCATGGCCGTAGTTTCTGGCTCGGATAGAGGATATATATGTCCCGAGGGGGATTTGTAACAGGGAGTAGGTCGCTCCTCGACCTGTCTTTTATCAAAGTCCAAACTGAGATCGGAGTAGCAGGCTGGAAGGCCAATCTACCCTTCTTGCTCCGATAAGGGGAGAGTCCCCACTGGATGACAGGGTGAAAGGTACTTTAAATGGCAGGAGGATCCCTAGGATAGTATCCGTCCCGAGATCCAGTCAATCTGAGGATTGTTAGCATGTAGCCAAGGAAGCTCCAGAACGACATAGATGGTTGGGGAATGGATAATGTTCAGCCGAAGGGGTTCATGTGCAGAACACCAACCATGACCTTGAGTTGAACTGCCTCCTGGGAAATGATTCCAGATCCCAGTGGATTCCCATCAATAGAGGAAATAGTTATGGTCAATAGCTTTTTCAGGAAGGGAATGATGGGTTGATTGGCAAAGACCTGATCCATGAACATACCGGCATACCTGAATCCATGAAGAACAAGAAAGAGCGGTCCTTCAAACAAAGATGGCCAGGAATCATCAAGTGAGTCAAAGGTGGTGAAGTGGTGTATATGCCCACTTATTTGGGCATGTCTGTTTTATGTGGCCCTTTTGACCACAGTAGAGTCACAGCCCCATAGTGTGGCAGTGCTGCTTCTCCTGTTCCGTTAGACGAATACTGCCTAACTGGATGGGCTCCCCAATTTCTCCTCAGATTTACTCAAAGGGGTCAACAGGACAGGTTGGAGCTTACTACGGTGCTCTTTCTCCTAACATCTCTCCCTCATTCAGATATCAGGGGCAATCAGGCCCTCTAGATCCGCAGGGATATTCATTAGCTTGTTCTTCAGCCTCTCCCTTAAGCCTTGACGGAACGCAGACTTTAAAGCTCCTTCATTCCCATCTGTCTCTGCTGCCAATGTCCTAAACTTGACCACATATTGACCCATGATGCAGGCGCCTTGCTTGATTTGCAGGAGTGCTGACTCAGCACGACAACCATGTCAAAGGTCGTCTGGCAGGCCTGAATGAAGGCGACAGAGTCATCCAGCAGGGCAGAGTTTCATCTATAAAGGGGTTAAGCCCATGCCAGAGCCACGTCCGTAAGAAGATGTTTGCCACCTGAGAGTGGTGGAGGATGAAGGCTATGTGTCAAACTGAACTTGCACTGGTTCTGTAACCTATTCAGGTTGAGGGGAGATATCCATAATGGACTGGAGTAGGAATACTGGGTTCCTTTAGGACCACAGGCATTGGCGTGAGTTTGGAACTTGAAGGCGTGGACATGGGACAGACTGCAACTGATCTGGGCATACTGAACTGACCGCAAAGGGTAGGGAAGATGGTATCCAACTTAGCGAGGTGAGTGTCATCGGCTCCCAGGAGCTGGCCATGATAGGTCACGGCATTCACTACCTCTGCGGGACCCATTGCGTGGCCCATGCAACATGTAACGTTGCTGTCTGCAAGTTAGGATACGAACCCGCAGGGCAGATGTCAGGAGTGACAAGGACAAGGAAGCACATCCAGTATAATAATACTTTACACGGGCATTGGCTGAGAGCAACGACAGCTAATTAAAGCCCTGGAAACAGTTCTAACAATTAGAGTCAGAGAGAGGTTGACTTCCTGGTTTATTGGCCATGTTAGTTCGGCCATCGTGGCTGCAGAGCGAATCCTCACACCCTGTCTGATGTCTAGATTATATTGTCTATTCCCATAAATGATAAGCCTTTTACATTTCCTTGAATTGTACTACTAGCCTCTTTAAATCCTGGATGTAGTGACATGATTTCAACAAATTCACCATGCCACTTATCTCCCTTAGTGCTGTTAAAGGAGTGGCTACATACAATAACTTGCCCTCCACAACTCAAGAACATGCAACTCCCTCACTTGACCAGCTAGTTCAGCTAACCAGCACAATGCCCTCAGCATCCACCTGGTCCCTAGGTCCATGCCTACTCTCCCAACTCACCAAAAACCTGTGTAGCACCCCTCGTATATCTGCATTTGGATTAGCTCCAAACTTGCCCATACCTGGCATATGCGATCATGGAGTCATTATACTTGTAATTCAAGTATCCTGAAGATGATCCCAAGTCATTGTGAGAACCACTGCTACTGACACATGTGGTTCCTCAGACTCCAAAGCTTCTCCACTGCTATTCCTGTCAGAAAGGTGAGTCACCAGGGGAACAGGGGGTACAGATGGGGCACAGGATCTCCGAAAGTCCCATGTAGTGCAAAGGGAGATGTAACAGCGGAGAAGGGCTGCATATGGGGAGATAAGGGGAATATAGGGCAGGGCACCCCATCAGATTCACCCACAGACTCCTGTGCTCTCCCCATAGCCGCCCTCCCCTCCTGATTCCCTCATTGACAACCTGCCCCACTGATATGTGGGGGAGCGAGACCGGCAGGCATCTCTCCATTCTTAAGTCCTGTTATGCAGGCAACATAATACACTCACTGCAGTGGAGTAGTCGTCCCTCCTCCAGAGGGACTGCGGACCGTCGTCACTCTGGGGCTCAGGTGTTCTGGAGGTCTGCGCCATACCTACCGCACCTCCGGATGCCCCTAAGGCCACCAACCAACACCACAGGACCCAGTTCAGTCCCAATTTTCCCTTCCACGAGCAGCCTCTGACTCCACATGGGACGGCCTGGCAGCCTTCCCAGGGCTGACATCAGAAGCGCCAGCTGGTAGCTGCTCCCACAGCCATGGGAAGCCCCTCCAACTTCTCATTCAGCTCTGGATCCGCTGCCTGGTGGGCCTAGCGGCCTGGATGAGGGAGTACAGATGGGCCACCATACTGTTCTCTCCTGGGCCACGAGGTGAGTGACCCAGTACAAGCCCAAACCTTATCCTGTCTGTAACTCCTCCCCCTAACCTCTAACTCCTTACTTGAACCACTTTTAGACCCTATCATGTTGCCCTCACCTTAATTGCTAGGTGCAATTCTTTTTACGTTTGCTTTTCATTTGCATGTAGTTGTCAGACTTATCGCACTCAGAGAAAAGTTCACGAATACTGTACACTGCAACTTAAAATCTAATTGTTTTGTTTTTGCTGGTGGTCTATTGTTCATGTATTCGCCAGAGCAATAATTGTCTGCATTATCTTCTATCTTACTTCAGTTAATAATATTCAGTCAAGTATATTTTGACATCAACTACCTGATTTGAACATATATTTTCCCTTAATGTGTGTTGCAAGTCACAATGACAGTTTAAACGTTCGAATCGAGAACACAGAAACCCCACTGAACAGTTGTATCATTTATAATACAACGGATGCAATAGTGTATGTCAATTTCTGCAATGTACTTTGCAGGAGGTTGCATCAAATGGAGCCTCAAAAGCACAGTAATGACTTTGCAGATTCTTCTCCCTCCCCTATTACCAGCACAATTTGTGCCTGTCATTTGCCTCATCACCTCTTACCGAAATGAAAAATACAGAAGTTCTTCCTGGCAGCCCAGCAGTGAGCCAATTTTGGCTTGTTTAAAAATGGAGAAAATAGGACATTTCCAGAGCAGTGCTTATAATAAAGATAACACCTTCTACACCAAGCCAGTCACAACATATAGTATTTCATCTCCTCTATATGTATCTCTATAAATATAACCCTTGAGTGTGGTGTGACAAACAGCAAGCTGTTTCTTTCCAGATCTAGAGCTATGTTTACAAACATGTTTACCACACATGCAGAGCAGATAGCTTATAATTGATACATTAAAATACAACATGATAAGTCAATATGTCATCTAAGAAATACAAAATTTCTGGAATTCCTTTGCTAGTAAGATGTTTTCAGCAGTTAAGTATTTAAAACAAAGTTATTTTTGTTTGAATAAAAATGCATTGTACATATAAAGCAGGTATAAAAACATTAACACATTTAATAAGAGTGGTGACTTGACCATTTTCTACCAAAAGAACACAGGATTTGTATGTTTCAGATGTTTGTAAGACTAGTATTTCCATGCCGAGTGTGCTGTTCCTGTGTCTTTAGGAAAAATCATTCATTATAAGGCTCTTACTGTCTATAGACGGTATTAGCTGCCAAAGAGCTCTCAGTTCAGACTATGCGATGAGGTTAACACACATTCATTATATTCATTGCCAAGACACGCTTTGAGAAGTAGTAATGCTATTTTTAGCACTTATCTGTGTGTGTAGAATGATCCTATAGATTTGTATTGCTTGCTTACTACTTTGTTTCTCTAGTTTACTGTTGCAATTCTGTTGTAATGTAATGAATGTAGAGCTAAGGTACTTGTGGAAATAGAATTGCCCGTGGGAATGAATTAAATAGGTTGTGTATATATAGTGTTTAAACCTTAAGTAGGGAAAAAGTACTGAGAATGTACTTGGACAGTAAACTACATAATATATGCATGGATTTTTAGCATCGTTGAGCTTTTAAAGAGTAGTAAATTAGAGGTCAAGGTACATGTTTCCTAAGCAGTGCTATTCCATAAGATACCTTTTTGTCCATGCACTTAAAGTATCTTGCAGTTCTGGAAGGTGTCTTAGGCTGCGTCCTCTGTGCCGCTGACCGCGCTCATGCTTGAGAGTGATGACGTCACCAACTCTCCAAGCATGAGTGCTCGGTCGTCTGGCATATTTTTATTTTATGCGCGAACGGAGGGCCGTTGCCGGGGGTGTGGCTGAGCAGTGATTGGCGCTGATTGGTTGAGGAGGTCATGTGACCCCTCAGCGCACCTGACAGACAAATTAATCTGTCTTGGCAAGCGCCTTTAGCATGCGAGCGTATGGGCACGGGCGCGCGCGCACCGCATGAGCGTGGCCGGACACCTTCCCATTCATTGTGCTGATCGTGCTAAGCGCCAAGCGCGATCAGCGGCACAGAGGACGCAGCCTTAGGGAATAGCACTGCTTAGCAAAAATATGTCTAAATGCTTTGACTTATCAGTGAAGTCGTTTCTCAGACGTTAATGATGTTGGTAGAGAAGGGGAAGTTTCCAGTAGGAGCAAATTGGAGCTGTTTGTGGAACCTTCATGTGAAGTTTACAATACAGAAGCTGAGAGATTAGGTTAAAAGTTACTGTAATAAACAGGGGTAAAGACTAATAACTGGCACATTCGCCATTCAAAACCTGAACTTCACGGATGTGAGCCTTCCATTCAAACTCTGAATCGAAAAGTTAAAGTTTGGAACACATTTTCAAATCCAAACAAAATATGAGCCAAAACCAAAGCCAGTTCATCCTTAACTTTTTTTCTTTTTTAAATCAATAAAATGTTAAAAGTTTGAAAATGTTGACCACATTTCAACAACATTTTGGGAGTTATACCGTAAATTATTTTTTTTAATCAATAACAATCATGTTTTGGCCAAAACAAATGCAAGAAAAATGTGGAACCGGAAGCCTTGTGAAAGAGCCCACCCTTAGTATTGACTAAATCAAATAAAGCAGCATAAATTTCCAAAACGGGGCAGCTTGTAAAATGCCAAGCCCTCAAATTCACTAATGATAATTCATATAAACCCACCACCTATGTTGTCATTCACATGGCAATTCTGTCTAATGTCAGTCATTGCTACTTACTTCCGCACATGAATTTCAGACTTGACCATCCAGGCAGAATCATTCAATTTCACCATTGACTGTGGCCTACAAATTCAGTGGTTGTGGTACTGTAGGCCTATTGGATCTGACATGATTACAGCCATTAGGTTGGTGCCTTAGGCTTATTATGAACTCTATATACTGTAGTTGGTATGGAAATCTTTTTAGAAAGTGTGGCACGGGACTCATTTAAATATACTTTGCATAGTCAGTAGCATATTGCTTTGGTGTTCTCCTTTTTCAGCAGAGGCATGTCTCCCTAATCTATTTGGAGGGATACTTGAGGGAATATATATACAACTGGTGACTGCTAATAAAATTAGAAAGGTCTCGCTCTCACTCTCGCCTCCTCTCCCCCCACACAAATGTATGATATGTGAATGGGGATTTGCATAATAAATGTAAAAAAATAACTTCAATTTGCTTAGAAAACATTTTACATTATTTCTGTATGATGCAATTGATAATATTTTTGTGACCTACATTAATGTTTTTAATTGGTAATTTCACTTTTACCCTGTAGTAAATCTGGCACTGCATTATTTCACCATTTAAACACAGAGTATATGTTATATGTACACAATAAACAGATGTTTTATTATTTTTAAAACATTACATATCATATGTTGTTAAAAACTTGAGATGTTTTCTTTACAACTCCAGAATAAACAGAATAGAAATTATTTGCAATAATGATATTGTAATTAATGCAACTTCTGCATTATGTTAGTGAAATATGCACAACAATCACAGACAATTTTACTTGTGTTTAGCTCATTTTATATACCAAAATATAAAGGAGCTCCCCACCCATAAGAAATGTAGTGATATAAGAAATGTTGTGTTAGTAGTGAAAAACTATTATGAGTAAAAATCCCTCCTTGCAACAAAGCTCTTTTTTCCTTCTCTCACAAATAAGGATTTATGGTATAAGGTGAAAAACCCATGTTCAGGTAAAATGTTTAAAACAATCTCACAAAGCTAAAAAGAAATATAAAGAGACGTAATTCTTGATGTAAATAAAAAAAAAATCTAAAACTAATATTCCCTGAAAATCTGACTCTCAGTCCCATGTCATTGCAATACATTATTCACAACCAGAGCAGGAGGGGCTCTGCCCATGTATGTCCTGTGCGACTGAGTAGGCCATCACCAGCAACTGTTTTCAGCTCAGTTGGCAGTGTAAATAGAAGAGCCTTAGCAGTGGTTGATGTACCAGCAACTGTTCTTGTTGGTACCAGGGCCCGGAGTAGGCCTAGTATTGGGCCTGCTACAACTCCAGTTGAAATCTTGCCTGAGACACCATCTGCTCCCGTGCCTGTTCAGCTTGTGTCAGGGGAACAGGTTGTTGTGGAAAGAAGCCTTGTTTTAGAGGAAGAAGGTTGTAGTGTTGATTTGTTTTTTTGGGGGGGGCTTTTTGTTTGAAAAAGCGATGTCAGTGTCCCCTTTGCCCTCAGCTATTTTCTTATTGTCATTGACTTCACCTGATTACTTTCTGACAGTGAGAAAGACTGTTGAGGCTTCCAGCATACAGGACCACCTGTTGCTTAATCAGTTGCGCGAGGATAAGATGCAGCCGCACGTGTTGTGTGTGCTTTTAAGGCACGCTGACTGGTAAATTTTATGCAACAATTATGGAACAAGCACAATGACATTTGGGAGAGGCGGCGTCAACAAACGTCTGCGTCACGTCTCTGCAAACATGATGGTCCATCTCCGGGTTATTGTGGAAGAGCCACCTCCCCTGCCAAAGGCAGGTGTTGGTCACCCACTTTTTCTCCTTCACCATGGCACAATAGGCCTGGGTGAGATACACGGTCCACCTCTTCTGTGAGATGTGACTCTGTTGCTTCTCCACCCAGCTCCCTGGTTGTTGAACCTAATCCTTCTCTCCAATATCCACCACCATCACAGAGACAATGGAGATAGGGAGTGACAGAGATGTGTACTGTACATGGTGATGGTTATCCTTCATCCTTCATCCTCTCCATCCTCATCCTGAACGTAATTTCCTCAGTCCTAATTTAGAACTAAAAAATTAATTCCTCAGGCCTACTTTGTCTTTATGTCACTTCTTGACCTCGTCCTTTTTTGTCAGGGTCTGTCACTACAGAGCAGTGAATTATTTTGACTATCAATACACCTATGTGATGTGGACTGTGTACTAGCTGCTGACACTAGTTGCACTAGATCTTTTTTTCAGTTTAGGTTTGTGATGGTTTGTGCACCATCATCGATTGTTCATGATGATTATGTTGATACCACACAATCCTTTACTATTGGAGTGGAGTTATCTGAGGACAGTGTTTTTCAACCTTATGTTTGTTTAAGGAACCCTATAATTATATTGCCCAATTCTGCGTAACCTCTACCCTTTCTAATAGTGTGTCTGAGATCAGATGGTTTGTAAATTCTTCTGTATTTGGTAACATTTTCAAATTACCTGGAGATTGCAGGGAAACCATTAGGGGTGCATGGGGAACCCAATGGTTCTTAGGAAGTGGAACACTGTTTTAGGATAGCTTCTTTTTTAAGCATCCAAATCCTCATGCTATTTATTTCTGTTGCTTTTTACATGGCCTTGTTCCTCTGACATATTTTGAACACTGCTGCTTTGGTTCTTCTGCAGTGTTGCTGTTACTGAGCCTACCATATTCAGTCTTTTGTTTGTTTGTTTGTTTGTTTGTTTATTTGTTTCTTAGTTTGTTATTGTGTATCTAAAACATTTTTTTTTAAAAAGAAAATATATTTTTAAAAAAATTAAATGTAAAAACAAAAAAAAATCAAATGTTAAATCATAGTTTAAAAAATTCAAGTTAATCTTGTTTAAAAAAGTTACTAAAACAATATTTATTTTTTACATTGTTAATCATGGTTACTAATACTATTCAAGGAAAGACTGCATTAATAGCATTTGATTCTAATCACATCAATCATAAACATAGTTAAAGCAGTAAAACTTGAAAAATCTGCCAAAATGCCTACAACGATTCTGTAAGCATCGATAAGTGGGCGATAAAAGATTGAATTGACAAATCTTCAAAAAAGTGGGTCTTCAAAAAAAATCGCGGATTAAGCGGCAATAAGCCACATATCTGTAGGTTCTGAAACTCATGCAATTCTAGTAGCCGCGATTAGCTTATCGAGGCCTATCACGGCTCTAGAATGGCGAGTTTCTCCCAAAATCCTCTCGCCAAGAAAAGTTGGAGTGAAGGTGGTGAGAACTGCAGAGACGCAGCGAGACAAGACTTAGAAAAAAAAATGCTTTTTTTCTGCATCAGATTGATGCCGGGAGTCGCCGGAGCTGATACCCATTAATATCAGCACCGGAGACCCCCGGCATGAATCCCATGAAATGAAAATGCATTTACAGGCAACTTCATTACCTTAGCGGCTAACCGCTAACCCCTCCCGCTACCCACCAAGGGCCAAATACCTCCTTCACCCAACCCCTCTACCCACAATAAACACTAATACCCACCTCCTCTACCCCACATGATACATGATTGATTCCAGAGGTTGTTGGTGTCCAGTGGTCCTCAAGTGGTCCCTGCGGGTGTCTATAGGCACTCGGGTGGTCCCCCTGGGTGTCTGGGTATCCTCAGGTGGTCCCTGTGGGAGTCTGAGGGCCCTCGGGTGGTCCCGGTGGGTCCCCGCTGGCCTGCAGTACCAATCATGTGTCCAAAATTTTTTTTCAATACATTTAAATAAATCCACCCCCATACCCCCCCAACAAATACAGTACTGTAATGGGCAAAATAACTATTATCCAGATATGGACAATAGCTCATTTGTCCATTATTAAATAAAACATTAGCCAGCCATCATAAATAAAGTAAATAAACCTTTCTACTTACCCCTGCAATCATGAAGGGTGTCCTCATCAGCATACTGTAGGTCCATGTCCTTCGATGTCAGCAAGAATACATGACAAAATACAATCTAATGGCCCCTAACCCCGTAAGTACCTTATCAGTTAATAACCGCTATAGTAATTAAGGGGTTAACACACCCTTCCCCGCTACCCACCCAGGAGGCCTAACCACCCACCCCGGGACCACTATACCCACCCTGTACCCATTGATTGGCATAGTGGTACACCATACCCATACATGATAAGCCACTATAGTAGTCAATGGTCACCCTATTAAAAAGCATGAAGGCCAAAAATACACCATAATAAAAGATATACACAAGCACCTAAACATCCTAATTAAATAAATAAAAGCACTAGCCAACCAATTCAATAAATAAAAGCACTATAATTGTTATAAAGTGATTGTAATCATGCATACATCCATGTCAACTCTGTTGTGATTGGTTGAATTTTCTCCCTGAGTGACCAATCAATGACAGAGATAAGGTTTAAATACAATCTGTATATGCCTAGCAATTATCCCCGAAGAAGTAGATTCACTCTACGAAATGCGTAGGAAGTTTAAGGCAACTGCAATTTCACATTATTGTCCTCATATCACTTGTTGCTCCATTGGTAGCATGCGGTGTTCTCGCTGAGACAGAGCTGGAGGGTCGTGTAATAGCAGCGCAATCCAGTGACGTCAGTGGACCCGCAATGAGGCACCGGATTTTAGGTATCTATTGAGGGTGGTTGTATCCTCTAACCAGGAGTGTGGGACTTTGCGCTGCATTTTTCTTCCACCATATACCCTCTGTCACCTGAACGCCAAGAAGTTATATCCAACTGAGGGAAGTGGATATCATCCCAAAGGAGGTCTCCAGGACGTCGACGGAGTCGTGATCCAGTGACACCCCAACCCCATCCAGCCGGAGGCACAGGATGACGGTAGTTTACATCAAGTGGCAGAACAGCAGCTTACTGAGTGGTAACAAGTACCCTTATATATATATATATAAGTTTACACTGAGTTGTGCGCTGTCTTTTTTCTTTACAGCAGGTTAACGCCTGTTTGATATTGTTTAATGGTTCAGCTAGGTGCAACTTTTTTTTAAATAAGTAACGTATACTTTTTTACACTAGAGTGATTTGTTATTAGTGTAACTAAGCGTTAAAGCAGTGCCCTTCATCGCCAGTAGTAGAGAATGATAGAAAATCAAGCTGGAGAACAGCACTGGATATATTATCTCTGTCCTTGCAAAAAAAAATCAGTTACAATTAAACTGTTCTGGAAGCTTAATAATTATTCTTGGGATAATTTTTCCCAGTAATATCAATAATAATAACTGCTGCTGTACTCTATATTCAAGTTAATATACTACAATCACAGTAACATGTGCAGCATGAGGTCTGGACGCAGAGCCCACTTAACTGAAAGTCTTGTCAATCACAGCAGGTTAATGCCTGCTTGTTAATTGTTCTGCAAAAACTATTAAGTAAATAATATATAAACATTTAAGATATAACACTACAGCAGCAACACACAGCCCAACCAACCCACAGTAAAACTCTGCAACAAATGGCTTTAGCATGAGGCTGCACCTCTATTTATACTCCTTCTCATCTACATATCTACAGATGTGCATTTTTAACATGTACAAAATGTGAGTACAAGATTTCACTAACAAGTCAACCTGATGTACAGCTCAACCCCCTTATAACACTGTGCTTGGGGTCCAAAGAATCACATCGCGTTATAAGCGGATCGCGTTAGAAATAATATAGAATTGTATGCGTTGTATAATAAAGTATTTAAGATACCCATAATCGTGTTGTAAAGTATTCATAAATACGAAAATTGGGAGCCACACTTGCATCGTGATATAAGTGGATTCGCATTGTAACGGATCGCGTTATAACGGGGTGAGCTGCATCTGTGTGCACTATATTTTTCTTTCTTTTTTGGGTTGATCGTGCTTCCTCAGGAATTTGTGGAGAGTTTATACATGGAGGGGGACCAGAGGTTTTTTAGCATTTTCCATCACCCAAGCATTTATTTGATTCACATTTGATATCACTTTACTAGTGTTATTTATTCACCTCACTTCCGTTATTATATTCACTTATTCACAATTTATTATACTTGGTGAAAGTGCCGTTCAATACCACTTTTGGTGTTTCCAATCTTAAAACATAGCACCACAGTAAAAATATGCCTATTTGCACATGCTTTCATAAGTTAATATGCACATAGTTATGGTTTTTAGGTTATTCACCTGCTCATGAAAAATCTTAACGGACATAATACATGAGCATGCTAGATCCTTCAACATTTTATTCTGAACCAAGCATACTATAATGTAATTGGAGCAACCAGAGGAACAGCACATACCACACATTCCTCTATGTATTTCTCCCACATACTCTAGTAAAAAAAAACAGAAAAAGAAGACTGTAATGGTTTGTGTCACATGTTGAGGGGGTAATGTTGTCACTGCAAAAATGTGTGGTCAATAATCTTTGGTATTTTATTGAAAATATATTTTTTTAAATCTCAGTTAAACAAATGTTTTGCTTGGTTGTAGTAGGGTACAACTACATTTTCCTGTTCATATTGGGGATTATGTGCCAGCCCAGTAACAGGTGAAACCTGGACAGTATATTTAACAGGGTGTGTGGCTATATTCAGGCTGTGTCTCTACTGCAGTGAAAAGGGGCATATAGCTCGAGCCTGTCTGAAGAAGCCGGGAAATGCCAAGGTCTAGAGAAGGAGGGAGGACCTTCTCTGGGTACATCTAAATTCTTCTCCCTGCCTTCTGATGTTACACACCTGCCTCTCCTAAGAGTGGCGCTCCGTGTCAAACCTTGTATTCATGGATTCGGAGGGCTGCAGGCACCTTAGTGGACCAGGCTTTCCCCATTTGTGTTGACATTCTGCTCAAAAGGAAATCTTACCCATGACCATCGTGACACTGGATGGCAAACCACTTGGGTCAAGAATTATCTCTCTGGAAACTCCCTCTGCTCACAGCTACCATCAGAGAGGCTCATCACTAGTATATAAAGCTGGATGTAATTCACTCCCCAGCCACTGATATTATTCTGGGACTCCCATGGCTGCAATTTCTCAACCCACAGATCGACTGGGAATCAGTTGATGGCATGGGCCCCCTCCTGTAGACCTTCATTGCTCCAAACCACTGGCATAATCTGGTTTTCCTTCTGCCTACAAGGCTTTTCAGGACGTCCTCAGTAAAAGGCAGGCGCACAGCCTCCGCCGACGGCCATTTCGCGCATGAGCACTTTCTCAAGGCTAGCTCATGCGCGAAACAGCTGTCAGCGGAGGCTGATCACTATGCAGTAGCTCTTGTCACGGTTGAGCTCAGAGTACTATATCACTGGTCTATATACATTTGTAGGAATAAACAGCGGTGATTGTGGTTAGTGGTTCATAAATACCACATAGATTAATACCCAATCCATTGTGAGGAGCTCAATTCAGTAGGACACTATAGAGAGCCTGCAACTGACAGACTATCTGATGCATCCGTAACTACTGCCTTATCATACAAACGGAGTATGGTTTGTGATACACAGTTGATCTAATATCCTGATATTCATTTTGGATTTTTAATAGTGTTCATGTCTGCAACAACCAGGGTTGCTTTGGCTTACTTGCTGAATATAACTAGGAGTATACTATCATTTAGTACACATTATACCTGCAGCAAACTGATATTTCATGTTACCAATTAAGCTGCAGCATGGGTGGGGATACACCCCTTCCACTTTGTCAATTACCCTCCTGTATACTCACAAGGAGGTATAACAAAGTACCAATATATCACTCCATATATACATTATAGGAGGATATAGGTTTGGGTGCTAAGTTCTCTGGCTATATGCTAAATTAGCATCTCCTACATTACACCCCGGTGATAGCAGGCTTTTGACTGGGATATACGGTCATTTTATCTTCATTTATGTACACCCACTTATTTTAAGTATGATATCAATAAAGTTATTTTAAATCATTTACCATTAACTCATTACTACTATCATTTCACTTGAGTCTTAGGGGGCTATGCACTAAGCTCCGTTAAGTCACTTTTAGACCGCAAAGTGCTCTTCGATCGTGATTTTTTTGCTCAACCTGATGCACTAAGCAACGCAAACAGGCATTTTTTCTAAGTCCAACTTTGCTTGTTCGCAACCCTGTTAGCATTAAATTCTACCCTTAAGCGGGATGCACTAAGCAATGCAACCATAGCAAACGCGAAAATTGCGTTGATCAGAACACGCCAGGTCAGAGTAGACGCAAAGAAATCTGGACTTAGAAAAAATTCTTGCTTTTTATTTTTGCATGCAGCAAAACCCATGCAGCAGGCCGGCGGGTGTCCCCGGCTGACCCCACGGGGGTCCCCGAGGGAGCTCGGGGGTCGCGCGGGTGTCCCCGGCTGATTCCGTGGGTGTCCGGGGATCCCCGGCTCACAAAGCGGGGGTCCCCGCAGGAGTGCGGGGGTCCCTGCGGGAGTCCGGGGGTCCCCGCGGCCGTCCCGGGGTCCCCGCGGGAGTCCCGGGGTACCCGCGGGCCTGCGGTACCAATGTTGCACCTCCAAAAATAATAAACAATAATTATAACTAAATACACCCCCCTAACACATACAATACAGTAATGGCCAAAATTACTATTATCCATGTATGGATAATAATGCATTTGGACATTTTAAATACATATAAATTACAATAAATACAGTCAAAACATATTACACTTACCTTTTACAGGCACCCACGATGAAGGCCGTCTTCATCCTCATCTTCATTCTGCCCATGCCCCTCCGGTGCTGCAAAACATGCACAACAATTACAATAGCCAATGTAATGTCCCCTAACCCCTTAATCACCATAGCGGTTAGTAACCGCTACAGTCATTAAGGGGTTAACCCACCCTCACCCACCACTCGGGAGGCCTACATACACTCCCACAATAACCCCCCACCCCGTGAGGCCTAACCACCCTACTACCCACAAGGGAGGCCTACCCACATACCCTTGGGGCCAATACACCCTCCCCCCGCCCCCAGTACCCACAATAAAAACAACACATTGCCCCACAATAAACATCATTCTATTTATTAAATACATAACCCACCCCCTGTGCCCCCCCCATAAATACATGATTTATCCTTTTACATACAGGGTTCATACCCCAGCCCCACGCGAGTCCCCGGCGGGCCTGACGGGTCACCTGACAGACCAACAGGGTACCAGCAACTTGTTTCACACAGGTTCTGGAGGCCTGTTGGTGGGTCCCGCCAAGCGCCATGGCCCCCAGGTGGTCTCCGCGGGTGCACCGTGGGCCACAAATGGGTCCCCACGGTAGGCCCGCGGATGTCTGGCAGCCGCTGGTCAGACCCACAGGTGTCTGAGGGGCCTCGGGTGGTTTTCACGGGGGTCTGGGGACTCACGAGTGCTCACAACGGGTCCGCGGTGCCCCCACGGATGTGGGACCACCAGTTCTTCCCTGCACACTACGGGTCCACGGTGCCCCCACAGATGTGAGGCCACCGGTTCTTCCCCGCAGGTGTCACCCGTGGAACCACCAGCCTGATACCCGTGAGATACCCGAGGATACCGCAGGTGGTCTCCAGAGGTCTCACGCAGAACCAAGGAACCAACCCTGAATGTAAAATAAATAAACCTGGCCTATACATTCAATACATACATCCCCCCCCCAACACATACAGTACAATAATGTGCCAAATAACTATTATCCAGATATGGATAATAGATTATTTGCCCATTATTAAACACATAAAACATGCATAAATCAAAACATGCATTTTTAATCTTAAAATCACCACATTGCATGTTAAAATAAATCCAGCAGCCTTTGTAAATATAAAAAAACCAAACTGCAGCTCCACAAATGTTTATGAAATGTCACACAATTGCATAGAGTGTGTACATGATGCAATTAATCTGCTCATCATGTAACACTATGCAAAATATATGTAACAATAAAATACAATATGAACAATGTCCCCTAACCACCAATGCCATCATGAAAATCAATTATAAACTAAGCAACATTAATACAATTAGCATCAATCAATTAATCCATTTCCACAAACAATTACAATACAATACAAATCAATTATACAATTCCCTATTCAATTCCTAAAGCCAAACCATTGCCAAAATAATTCTAATTTAAAGTAACCACCATCATTCTAATCTAAGTACCATAAAGAAGCCATTACCTAAATACAAATTACATTATTCACAACAATTACAAAATAAAGTTGATAAATACATTAGCCATACATGAAAAGAACATACAGTAAACATTAGCAAACCAATCAATTATTATCCCTGTATGTCTATCCATATAGATATACATAAAATACAGGGGCAATAATACAGCATAAAAAAACCAATGCATTTCCATACAAAAGTCTAATAGAATACACCCATTCAGTGTCCATGAATGTATGTATATTCATATATACATTAACGGGCATTAAATGGGACTGAAAAAATAAAAGACATGAATGAAAAATCATAAAAACCTGTAAAAGTAAAAATAATACACTTTTCTTTTGTTTACTCACCATTAGATGCCCACTCACCGAAATCCAGGCGACCCGGAAGCACAGGAACCAATCCACAGGTAAGCCATAAAATAAAAAACCATAACAAATTCACGTCTGTGTCTTCTTTCTTCTATTTGTAATCCTTCCCGTCTGTCTTAGGGTCTTCTTTTCTTCTTTGGGGTCTTCTCCGGCTTCTTCCGTCTTCTTCCATCTTCTTACGCCACGCCCTTCTTCTCTTCTTAGGAGGGGAGATGTTCCCTCCTCGGCAACTAGCTTCAAAATGAGGCAACATAGGCTTTTATAGGCCTATGACGTCACATTTTGGTCAAATGTTTCCCACGGTCCTGATTGGGCCGTGAAAAACATGCGATTTGGCCGAGCCAAAAAAAATGATGACGTAATTTAAAGGCAATGAAAGCACAGCCAATCAGAATGGCTTTGCTTCAATTGCCTTAAAGATGACGTCATTAAAAGAAAAATGGCCGATTTCACATGGTACGGTAGCCAATCAGAGAGTGGGAAATACATCCCAACTGTGATTGGCTCTAGTACCATGTGACAGGCTTTCAAAGACGTCACATCTGTTCCCCCCAGGCCTCTGTCACATGGTCTACTAGAGCCATTCAGAGATGGGATGGAGTTCCCACGCTCTGATTGGCTACCGTACCATGTAAGACCGGCCATGTTTCTTTTAATGACGTAATCTTAAAGGCAATTGAAGCAAAGCCATTCTGATTGGCTGTGCTTTCATTACGTTTAAAGGACATCATCATTTTTTTTTTGCTCGGCCAAATCACATGTTTTTCACGGCCCAATCAGGACCGTGGGAAACATTTGACCAAAATGTGACGTCATAGGCCTATAAAAGCCTTTGTCGCCTCATTTTGAAGCTAGTCGCCGAGGAGGGAACATCTCCCCTCCTAAGAAGAGAAGAAGGGCGTGGCGTAAGAAGACGGAAGAAGACCCCAGAAGACCCCAGAAGACCCCAAAAGACCCCAAAGAAGAAAGAAGACACAGACGTGGATTTGTTATGGTTTTTTATTTTATGGCTTACCTGTGGATTGGTTCCTGTGCTTCCGGGTCGCTTGGATTTCGGTGAGTGGACATCTAATGGTGAGTAAACAAAAGAAAAGTATATTATTTTTACTTTTAAAGGTTTTTTTGATTTTTGATTCATGTCTTTAATTTTTTCAGTCCCATTTAATGCCTGTTAATGTATCTATGTATATACATACATTCACGGACACTGAATGGGTGTATAGTATGTGAATTTTGTATGTAAATGCTTTGTATTTTATGCTCTATTATTGCCCTTGTATGTTATGTTTATCTATCTGTATGGATAGACATACAGGGATAATAATTGATTGTTTGGCTCATGTTTAGGTTCTTTCCATGTATGGATAATGTATTTAGCATCTTTATTTTGTAATTGTTGTGAATAATGTAATTTGTATTTAGTTAATGGATTCTTTATGGTACTTAGATTAGAATGATGGTGGTTACTTTAAATTAGAATTGTTTTGGCAATAGTTTGGCTTTAGCAATTGAATAGGGAATTGTATAATTGATTTGTATTGTATTTTAATTGTTTGAGGAAATGGATTAATTGATTGATGCTAATTGTATTGATGTTGGTTAGTTTCTAATTGATTTTCATGATGGCATTGGTGGTTAGGGGACATTGTTCATAGTGTATTTTATTATTTCATATATTTTGCATAGTGTTACATGATGCACAGATTAATTGCATCATGTATACACTCTATGCAATTGTGTGACATTTCATAGACATTTGTGGAGCTGCTGATTTGTTGGCTTATATTTACAATAGATGCTGGATTTATTTTAACATGCAATGTGGTGATTTTAAGATTTAAAATTCATGTTTTGATTTATGCATGTTTAATGTGTTTCATAATGGGCAAATAATATTTTATCCATATCTGGATAATAGTTATTTTGCACATTATTGTACTGTATGTGTTGGGGGGGGGGCATATTGGCCCCAAGGGTATGTGGGTAGGCCTCCCTTGTGGGTAGTGGGTGAGGGTGGTTAGGCCTCACGGGGTGAGGGGTTAGTGTGGGAGGGTATGTAGGCCTCCCGAGTGGAGGGTGAGGGTGGGTTAACCCCTTAATGACTGTAGTTGTTACTAACCGCTATGGTGATTAAGGGGTTAGGGGACATTACATTGGCTATTGTGATTGTTGTGCATGTTTTGCAGCACCGGAGAGGCATGGGCAGAATGAAGATGAGGATGAAGACGGCCTTCATCGTGGGTGCCTGTAAAACGTAAGTGTAAAATGTTTTTATTGTATTTATTGTCATTTATATGTATTTTAAATGGGCAAATGCATTATTATCCATATGTGGATAATAGTAATTTTGCCCATTACAGTACTGTATATGTTAGGGGGTGGGGGGTGTGTGTGTTGTTTATTGGGGGCAATTGTCCCCAATAAACATGCTATTGTGCCTTAACCCCTTCATTGCCTTAGCGGCTATCCGCTAAGGTAATGAAGCTGCATTAATGTATTTTTATTAATAGTGTGCGGGAGCAGGGGGTCCCCTGAGCTGAACCGCATTGATTTCTGCCTCAGAGACCCCCTTCTTCCCGAGTTACAGGCCCCGGTTTGAGGCATTGGTGCCAGTGTGGACGCCATCTTTATAGAGCCCACGTCGCGTCTTGGACGCTATAAAGATGGCGGCGGCACTGGCACCCGATGCCCCATACCGGGGCCTGTAACTCGGGAAGCAGGGTGTCTCTGAGGCAGAAATCAATACGGTTCAGCTCAGGGGATCCCCTGCTCCCGCACACTATTATTAAAAATACATTAATGCTGCTTCATTACCACAGCGTATAGCTGCTATGGTAATGAATGATTGTTTATTGTTATGTGTGTTTTAATACTCGTGTAGATGTGCACGGGGTCTTCTGAGCTGAACTGCATTGTTTCAGGTCCGAGGACCCCCTACTTCAGGAGATATAGGCCCCTTTATGGGGTACCGGTATCCCCTGCAGAATGTAAATAACCCGGTCACGTGACGCGGGAGCTTTTAACTGCAGGGGATACCGGCACCCAATAACGGGGCCTATATCTCCTGAAGTAGGGGGTCCTCGGACCTGAAACCAATGCGATACAGCTCAGGAGACATCCTGCTCATGTACACTATTATTAAAATGTATTTATTTTGTGTACGATCGCCTGTAAAAGTCTTGCATGGAGATGGCAAATCTCCATGCAAATGTTACATGCGGCTTTTTTTTCTATCAGCTAGCGAACTGAAAGGTTCAGAACGCTAGCAGGGGGAAAAAAAGCATCATGTTCGCTGTGGCTGTTCTGAGCTATTTTGAGCAGGTACGTTAAAAAATGGCCTCAAGGCCTCAGTGCATCGCGTACCCGGCTTCACTTTTTAACGAACCTGCTTTTTGGCCAAATCAGAACGCAAAGACTTTGAGCTTAGGGCATAGCCCCCTGTGAGTGCTATTAGCTGAGTTATTTTTCTTTTGTGTATTATTACTATATTTCTCAGCACTATTACTCACCCACTTATTTAGAATGACCAACAGCTGAGCAGAGGTTCCCACCCTTTTTCCCTTCCGCATCTGTATACCTGACAATCCACATGGCAGATTACAAATCTGCAGCTGGATTGTTAAAATTCCTCATTCAGATAAATTCCAGGGAGACTGGGGAGTGAGAAATATAATCTGAGTGCAGATTTTTCACAATCCGACTGCGGATTATTAATCGAATATTTGTATTCAATATGGAGCATGAGTGCGAATTTTTAACAATCAGCCCGGATTGTATCAATGGCAGATTAGGAATAAGCCGCTTTGATTTTTTAGTACCCAGTCCGCAGGTGTATTTGGGTGGGGGGATCAAATTCGGTCTAAACAATATGGAAATATCCAGGAAAGGAATTTGGACCAGTTTTCCCATCTCTAGTGATATCACTTATGTTAGATGATATGTCTGTAACCTTGATGTGATTTCATGGAGAAGGGTTAAAGCGCCAAAAAGAGCAGACCTGCTCGAGACTCTAACCGGACAGGCTTGACCAAGCCCAATTCCTTTATGTATGTAAGTATGTCTTTATTTATATAGCACCATTAATGTACATATCGCTTCACAGCAGTAATATAAGTGACAATCATAGAAATAATAAATAATACATAAAGAGAAGTGCTTCAGACATAAAAGTAACATTTAGGAAAAGGAGACCCTGCTCCAAAGAGCTTACAATCTAATTTGTTGGTAGGGAGACCATACAGAGACAGTAGGAGGGTGTTCTGGTAAGTGCGTCTGCAAGGGGCCAAGGTTAATGTATGAGGTGTTAATTACCAGCCATGGAGCTACTCATATGCTTCCTTAAGCAGGTGTGCTTTGAGGTATGTCTTAAAGGTGGATAGAGAGGGTGGTAGTCAGATATTGAGGGGAAGGGAATTCCAGAGGTGTGGGGCAGTCAGTGAGAAGGTAACGCTTTAAAAGTGAGGCGGAGAATTGAGTGTGATACAGGATTTGATAGGAAGCCAGGAGAGGGATTTCAGCAGGGGAGACGCTGAGACAGATTTCGGAAAAGTAGAGTGATTCTGGCAGCAGCATTTAGGATAGATTTTAGGGGAGAAAGGTGAGAGTCAGGAAGGCCGGACAGCAGGAGGTTACAGTAGTCAAGACGGGAGAGAATGAGGGTCTGTTTCAGAGTTTTTGCAGTCAAACAACAGATATTGGTAATATTGTGGAGGAAAAAATGACAGTTTTTTGCTACCTTTTGAATGTGGGAAGAGAATGTGAGAGAGGAGTTGAGTGTGACCCCTAGGCAGCGTGCTTGGGCTACTGGGTGAATGATAAAACTTCTAACAGTAATGTGGAAGGAGGAAATAGGGCCAGGTTTGGGAGGAACAATGAGGAGCTCAGAGGGCTCAGAGTCGGCAGAGGGCTATCCAGGATGATATAGCAGAGAGACATTCATAAACGGTAGTCTGTACAGAAGGTGTAAGGTCAGGGATTGAAAAGTACATTTGTGTCATCAGCAAAGAGGTTATATTTGAACCCAAGAGATGTGATTAGGTCCCCTAGAGAGAGTGTGTAAAGAGAAAAGAGAAGGGGTCCCAGGACAGAGCCCTGGGGGTACCCCCACAGAGAGATCGATAGAGGAGAAGGAGGTGTTTGCAAAAGAGACACTGAGAGTACGATAGGAGAGGTAAGAGGAGATCAAGGATAGAGCTTTGTTACGTATGCCAAGAGTATGGAGAGTGTGAAGGAGAAGAGGGTGGTCCACAGTATCAAATGCTGCAGAGTGGTCGAGTAATATGAGCTGAGTGTAATGACCTCTGTCTTTAGCAGTATGGAGGTCATTAGTTATTTTACTGAGGGCTGTTTCAGTGGAGTGAGCAGGGCTGTTTCAGTGGAGTGAGATTGTAGAGGGTCTAGGAGAGATTAGGTGTTGAGAAAGTGGAGCAAGCGAGAGAATACAAGACGTTCAAGGAGTTTAGAGGCAAAAGGCAGAAGGGTGACAGGTCGATAGTTAGAAAGACAGGTAAGGTCAAGCTTGCTGTTTTTGAGTAATGGTATGACTGTTGTATGTTTGAAGGAAGAGGGAAAGGAACCAGAGTAGAGGGAGAAGTTAAAAATATGTGTGAGCATAGGGATTATAGTAGGAGTAAGAGGTTTTAGGAGATGGGAGGGAATGGGTTCAAGAGGGCAAGTGGTAGAGGGAGAAGAGGAGATCTGCAACGACACATCCTCCTCCGTGACAGCGGATAAAGTGTCTAGGAATGCAGGAGGCCAGTTAGGAAGAAGTGTAGGATGGGGAGATGATACAGAGGGGGTGTCCTGGCATATGGATTCCACCTTTTCTTTGAAATAGTCACCAAAGTCCTGAAGTCAGATGGAGGAAGAAGAACAGGCAGTAGAGGGTGGTCTGAGTAGGGAGTCAAAGACAGAGAAGAGTCGGCGGGGATTAGATTTGTGCATGTTTATTTGTGAAGAAAAGTAGGTTTGTTTAGCCTGAGAGAGGGCAAAGTTGAAACAGAATAGCATAAATATGTAGTGAAGGAAGTCTGTGAGAGTGTGAGATTTCCTCCAAAGGCATTCAGAGGAACGAGTGCAGGATCGCAGCTTGCGCATGTGGGAATTTAGCCAGGGTCTGGGGTTCAAAGGGCAAGAACTGCAGAGAGAAAGCGGGCATGTAGATCAAGAGAGGAGGATAGGGCAGAGTTGTATTTCCTGACCAGGTTTTCAGGGTCTGGAGAAAAGTTGAGAGAGGATAGGGAGGAGCATAAAGTGGAATCAAAAGCAGGTAGGTTAATAGAGCGCAGGTCTCTGCAGAACCATGGGGTAGATGGAGGTGGAGAAGGGGAGAAACGAGATGAGGTGATGGTCAGAGAGTGGAAAGAGGGTAATGGAGAAATCAAAGAAAAGTTTTTTAGTGAAAACCAGATCTAGGTAGTGGCCATCCTTGTGGGTGCTTGCTGCAGTCCACTGTTGAAGGCCACTAGAAGAGGTTAGAGAGAGAAAGTGGGAAGCCCAAGGGAGAGAAGGGTCATCCATATGGCAGTTGAAGTCCCCAAGGAGAAGAACAGGGGAGTCTGAGGAGAGAAAGAAAGAAAGCCATGATTCAAAGTGAGAGAGAAAGGCAGAAGGGGGATGAGTAGAGGTAGGTGGGTGATAGATGACCACCACATGGACAGGGAGAGGAGAGAAAATCTGGACAGTGTGAGCCTCAAAGGAGGGGAAAACAAGAAAGGGAGGAATTGGAAGGGTACGGAAGAGGCAGATAGAGGAGAGCAGGAGCTCCACGTCTCCACCCCTGCCATCAGGTCGCGGAGTGTGGGAGAAAGAAAGGCCACCATAAGAAAGGGCAGCTTCCAGAGCAGAGTCAGACTGAGTGAGCCAGGTCTCAGTTATAGCAAAGAGAAGCAGAGAGTGAGATAAGGAAGTCATGCACAGAGAGGAACTTGTTAGAAAGGGAGCATGCATTCCAGAGGGCATAGGAGAAAGGGCGAGAGGAGGGAGGGTGACAGAGGATGGGTATGAGGTTAGAGGGGTTGACAACAGAAGGAGTAGAAGTTGTATGTGGAAGGCAAGGATGAGAGCATGTCAAAATAAGGCAGGGACCAGGATTGGGAGAGATATCCCCAGAAGCAAGGAGGAGAAGCATGGACAGATAGAGAATGTGTGAGGCTGATTTGCAGGGGTGTGTTTTAGTGCAGGGAATATAGCTGTGTAGTGTTAGAGGGCACAGGTAAGAAAGAAGTTCATGTGAGCTGAGAAGTGGTGAAAGAAGGAGAGATGGAAACATATGAATAGAGTTAGAGACATAATGAGGCTGGTAGAAAGAAGTGGGTATTTTGAAAAGAAGTGAGATCAAAGCAAATAAAAATCTGGCAGCAATACTTTAGTGCTGAGATGTGCAGTCTGGCATAGATAATGTCCTCCTTTCCAGCATAGTTCAAAATCCAGGAATCAGGGTCAGTAGGTGTTGTCCACTTGTTTCACACTGTTCAACTCCACACTGCAAGCTACTTAATAAATGCTACTTTAAATGAATGCTGCTTGCCCCACATTGCTGCTTCCCCAGTGTCTCTAGCTATATAGGTCTTACAGGTCACCTGACTGAATTAAATTCAGCCCAACTAGCTCAATTAGCACATGTGAGGCACATTTTCACAATTGGACATTTTAAGAAGGGTGTTGTCCTGTCTAGGTAATACAAGCTGAATTTAGTCAAATGGACACATCATGGGGTGATTAGGAGACAAAAGAATCAAATATGGGTTATAACTATTCTGGAGGAGCTAGTGTTCAGACTATTGCCCACGGCCATAATTGATATTACGTTAACTACACTGCATCCCTCGAGAGAAGTATTGTAAGAGGCGGATTTATAATAGCCCCAGATTCAAGTGATCTGTTTATATTCTGTATACTCTAATGTATTATGTATGCTATATCTTTTGTATATTATGGATATTGTTTCAGTGTGGATTGATAGATAATCAATCTCTTTTTAGACAGTGTGCTGACATGAGCCTAAATACGCCTTTTGATCACCGTTGAGCTAAAGACGTAGCTACTTTAGCAGGGATCGATACATAGTATTTATAATGTTGTTATCATTGTATATTATATTGCTCTTCAGAGCTAAGCAGCAGTATAATTATAATATTGCAACATTGCTGCATTATTGATTTTCATGCTAAGATGCATTTATGCAAGTCATCCTTGTGTAACATAGCATTCCACTGCCTTTCTATTATACAGGTACTTGTTTTTATTATTGTTAAACACTTTTCTGTGATCTAGCAGTCATTGCGATCCTCGATCCACTGTATTGTGAGTCATTGTCCCGGCAAGGTCTTGTTTACATTGGTTGTAATATAATTATTTCAGCACCCCATCAACTTTGGACTACTTTTGCCCTTCTCTCCCTTCTTTACCTGCACTCTCTCACTATCTCACTTTCAATGTTATCCAGATATCACATCTCCTGTCCTCCTCTTTACCTGTGCACTATGGAATGCATGATCTTCAAAAAAGCTACACCAATCCATGATTTATTTCCAACTCTTTCAACTTCCCAGCTAGTGATGGGCGAATTTATTGGGCGAATTTGGATCAGACGTGGATCAGTCGGTTCCTTCCGTTCGTGGATTTCCATGAATCCGCCGCTTGTTAAAATCCACCAGCGGATTGCTGGATCTGTGGATTGTATTCTTAAAATCCACCCCAGCGGATTTGTTCCAATGGAGGTTTTGGAATAATCCACACGGATTGAAACTGTAATAATCTGTCAACGGACTTTACACCACGGAACGGATTTTTAATGCAAACCCTGGAAATTCCACAAAACAAATTTTGACAGTTTCGCCCAACTCTACTCCCAGCCATAATGGAAATCTGGCCCATCCCCTCAGACAGTACCTCCTGTGCTGCACTCTCCTATGGTAACCTTTCCTTTAGTCACTTCCTGAGACCAAGAAATAGACAAGGAGGCTGAGAAGGTATTCTACTATCTCCAGTCTGTATTCTGTTCTCATGCATCTAGTCTAAAACAAGATTCATAGAGCCAGGGTGTGCAGCGCACAGCAATGATGAAAGAGCAGGTCTTGCAATAAAATTCCTTTATTTTTCAAACATCTGGTTGTGGGACAGCAGCAAACTTCAACGCGTTTCGTTCAAAAGAACTTTTTCAAGAAGTGCTGTTACAGTAAAAATGGTCAGTTTAAATGCAGCTGTTCGCCCCGTTTTCGCGCCAAAACTGACGTCATGATGCGTCATCCGACCAATGGAATTCATCGTGCCACGCATGCGCCGCGCGCCAGAGTGTCTCTGAATCTCCAGCAAGCCTCAGCCGAGCTCAATCAGGATCGGTAAGCCCATATGGGCTTACCGATCCTGATTGAGCTCGGCTGAGGCTTGCTGGAGATTCAGAGACACTCTGGCGCGCGGCGCATGCGTGGCACGATGAATTCCATTGGTCGGATGACGCATCATGACGTCAGTTTTGGCGCGAAAACGGGGCGAACAGCTGCATTTAAACTGACCATTTTTACTGTAACAGCACTTCTTGAAAAAGTTCTTTTGAACGAAACGCGTTGAAGTTTGCTGCTGTCCCACAACCAGATGTTTGAAAAATAAAGGAATTTTATTGCAAGACCTGCTCTTTCATCATTGCTGTGCGCTGCACACCCTGGCTCTTGGAATTTACCTCACACAGCTGCACGCATTGGAAGGGAGACCCTGGGAAGGAGAATACTAAGTGAGTACATTACTGGGGGCTAACCCAATGAGGAAAGGGGGGGTGTCCTTGGACAACCACCCCAACCTTCAGGGTATCCTATGCCCACTTAAGGCTTAGTACTGCTTATATATAAATGTACCAGTGTATGCTCCCTTCCATTCACACAGCCCCAGCACTTTGAGCACCATTTACAAACAAACTACTAAAACAAGATTCATATATGAATTCCTAGCTACTAATTTAACCTATACATAGCCTGTTAGAATGAAACAATAATACAATCAAACAATCCTTATAAAAGTCTAGGAATACAGCCTATACTCCTATACACTTATTTTGACCTTGGACAGACTGCATTTTGTACTCAAAATATACTATAAACAATTCACTTGTTCTAACTTTCCTCCTAGAAATCAATTATTTCCCTTAAATGTGTTTTTCTTTTGTAGCCATGTGCCCTGGCTATACTGTATGCTCTCTGGCCCTAGCATGTAAGTCATGGTAAGGTGCAGGCAATGTTAGGGTTGAATCCCTTTCACGAGCCAGCATTTGAGTTCCGTAGGCCACTAGATAATTTGTTGCCATGTCAAAAGACAGAACATCCCCGCTTGTCTGTTACTCCAGGATTTGGAGCAGACGTCCCTGTTTCAGCACTGTCTCGTGTCCTTCCTTCCTAGGTGAGCTGGGCCCCACAAGAGCTCAGAGAATCTCTCTTCTATAAGTCCAAGGTTAAAGACAGAACATCCCCGCTTCAGCTTGGTCTCGCGTCCTTCCTTCTTCCTGGAATTAACAACCCAGGCAGTACCAGCAGGCTCCGCCTCCACCATCCAGCGGGCCTAGGGGGCTGTGCCAGCTTCCACAGCTGGGGAGAAGTCTTCTCTGTCCCCTTTTCTGGGACAGCAGAGTCTCTCTCTCTCCCTCCAACTAGAGGACAGTGATGGTATCGCAATCTATAGATATCTATACATATAGATATATATATAATATATATAGACATAATATATATATATTCAAGACTTCAACAAAAAAATTGGATGGAGGGGAAAAATATGGGATGGTCTTAGTCTACAAATCTTAGAAAGATACATCAATGGCTTAAAAGATTCATCAGGTAAAACATATCACATACAGTACAGAAATATGTTCTATTATGTTTTATTACTATAGAAATCTGTATTCATCACAGAATAAAGTAGATAACTGTGAGGTTCAGAAGTTTCTGAATTCTCTCAATTTACCTAAATTGAGTGATCATCAAAATATGGGGGCTATTTACTTTTAGGGACTTTTAGTGTTCACACGTTTAGCCAAGGCCTGTTTTGTAGCAAATATGAAAATTCACTGCACTTGTATCAAATTTACAAATAGACTAGTAAATACAATATTATTTGCATTATTTGCATTATATATATATATATATATATATATATATATATATATATATATATATATATATATAATGCAAATAATGCAAATAATATTATTTGCATTATATATATATATATATATATATATATATATATATATATATATATATATAATGCAAATAATGCAAATAATATTGTATTTACTAGTCTATTTGTAAATTTGATACAAGTGCAGTGAATTTTCATATTTGCTACAAAACAGGCCTTGGCTAAACGTGTGAACACTAAAAGTCCCTAAAAGTAAATAGCCCCCATATTTTGATGATCACTCAATTTAGGTAAATTGAGAGAATTCAGAAACTTCTGAACCTCACAGTTATCTACTTTATTCTGTGATGAATACAGATTTCTATAGTAATAAAACATAATAGAACATATTTCTGTACTGTATGTGATATGTTTTACCTGATGAATCTTTTAAGCCATTGATGTATCTTTCTAAGATTTGTAGACTAAGACCATCCCATATTTTTCCCCTCCATCCAATTTTTTTGTTGAAGTCTTGGAATACAACTTTCATCTTTATGACACATGATATAATTAATTACATTTTTATTTTGGTAATAGATTGAAATGGAGATGTTTGGGGATTCTGAAAGCGTTTCAGTTTATTCTTAGATGTTATAAGTGTATTATTTAACTCTCTTAGAATATGTTCTTGCTCTCTTTATTAGCGGAAACAAAGCTTATAATAACCCTTTGTGTTACTTTAGATGCCACCCAGGTAATACCAGCTGAAAGACAATATCTCTTAATTTATTACCTATGACTTTTCTTTTTTTTTTCCTCTTTAGAGCAACAGTCCAAGCTGTCTTTTTTTTATATTATATATTTTTCCCTTTAATGTGTGCATCAACACAATCCATGCAATAATACGTAATCAGCTAAGTTGCCGATTGATCCGTTCTTCTGAGATCGATCAGTGAATATTCGGCTCGGGGGTTCACTTAATGGCTGTCAGTGAAGCAGAGGAGGACCAAAGATGCAAAGTTCTGTGGGGAATATCTTGTGACCAGGCAGCCACTAGATACAATTGGTGAACTGCTAGAGAGAGGGCAGGGCTCAAAAAGCGGTGTGCCAGAGCATGTTTTAGAAGAGAAGGGGATGTGACATTGTAAATGGTTGCTATAGAAACAAAAAAATGATAGTTACATTATAATACATTCAAAATGTAATCAGGTTTTTTTTTAAATGCTACTAGTATTTTCCATAGTGCAGAACTGATTTATTTAAAAAAACACACATGTAGGATATTGTTTAGTCTGCAGCTTTAACCCACTGTATAAAGTTATAATATTTTAATATTAAAGCATCTAACCTCTATGAGCGAGATGTATATAAATGAGGATCCCAAGTAAAATGTAGCTGTACAGGGGGATCACTCAAAATAATTGTAGGTAAAATAGTTGAATCAATATTGTTTTTGTGATACCACAGTTTTCTAGATATGACCCAGAAATCTATGTGACTGAGTGACCCTCTTTCTTGGACAAATCAGGAACAAGACAACAACTAGGCTATCTTGTTAAAAAAAAGTTACAAAACGCACACAATTATGCAATTCCGCCATCATGATCTAAACACGGACCATTGATCTACATTAAGCTCTTTGAGAGCTATACAGAGGGGGGGCAAGTTGGCCTCTGTATGGATGATGGACTAAAGCAAAAATTCCAATCATTCTTATTGTAATAAAATAACTCATGGTAAGCACTCCATGTGAAGGGGATGGGTTTATGTAATAAGAGAATCCTTCAGGATGAGTACCAATTTAGATAACATAAACCAGGTCTCTTTACCAAAACATATGGTTAAAATCGACCAAACGGTGTTGAAATATGAAGGGTTAAAGCAGACAAATAATGCAGAGTTCACTGCCAGGCAAAATTCTAATTAAACTTATTTGCTGAGATCTCATAGTTCAATAGGCAACAGACATAACTGAAGCAAGGGAAGAACTAAACAATGAATCAAGCACATGTATCTGCTTCAGCAATTAACCCTTCATGTTCTGGGTTGGCAATAATTAATAAACACACTCATTTTGCCAGGTTACGACAGATCCAATGTGATCATTCTTCCTGTAATTATACAGGTTAATAAGAATTTTAACCCATGGAGTGTTAGGACCTGCTAACGTTCATGCCTTGAAAGTGGCAGCATGCTTAAAACGCTTTGGCGAAAGGGTTAAACTAAATGACTCTTTTTTCAAGAGAATTTACTGTATAGGTATTGCACTGTGTATTTTTGTCACTTTAGAAATAGCTTTGGGCATCTTTGTCTGTTGGCAATAATGAACCATTATATTTCTGGGTTTTCAATGTAAATTCGGTTGTACAAAAGACTAGTATATTTCTCCTAGCAAAGGGAGGGTTGGGGATCCTAGCTTACTCACCTTGTCTCACACAATCACTATCCTGTCATCAAAGCTAATGCCAAAGTTGCTATATGCTGAGACGGTAGAATGTGTTGGACAGGATACTTTTCAACATCTTACTTTGCATGGGAAAACTGTTAAATATAGCACTGGGGTTGGATGATATTTGATAGTTGTAATATACTGTTAACGTTTCC
Organism: Ascaphus truei; assembly: GCF_040206685.1. Taxonomy (NCBI): domain Eukaryota; kingdom Metazoa; phylum Chordata; class Amphibia; order Anura; family Ascaphidae; genus Ascaphus; species Ascaphus truei. Next base: position 75,611,170 of record NC_134484.1, read on the forward strand.
TTGTTTATGGTTTGCTTGAAGTAAAGCAGATCTGGTGCAATGTGAAGATAACAGTGATAACAGATATAGAAATAAATGATCCTTCATGAAATGAATGTTCTTTGTGGTATTAAATGATTTCATGCACAATCGGAGTGTTTTGCAGGATCAGTATTACTATCGAGGAGACTTATGTGGTGGTCAAGAAGATGTAATTGGTGTGTTAGTGTATGGGCAGACTAAAGTTTAGTAGTAAAGTGTGGTGGCTAGAAATTAAGGACATTCATTAATATCAGTACAGTATAAGGCGCTGCAACACAGCCTTTGTTTGTAACAATTCCCTTTCTAGTGGAATGTGTTAGTCTATCTGCCTGAATAAGGTGACAAATTCATTCTGCAACAGATACGTGTACGTTATGAAGTCCTCACGAAATGTTCTATAGGAGGTGTCAATGTGTAGAGTGAAAGATGTTACATGTTAACTGTTCAGTGTAGGCCCTGAGAAGTTAGCTTACTGATGTGAACATGTGCTTACAATGAAGTGTTGATTAAAGGCATAATCCCCCCTAAAATGATGTACTTTTAAAATGAGCTCGAGGTGATGCTGCACCTACTAATCCTATTTTTATTTTGTTCCCAGCTGTTTTTTTTTTTACTGTTATGTTATGCTATTCCAGACTACATTGAAGTGAAGTAATAACAGCACATGAATCATTTAGTATTTTAAAAATAACTTACAGAGTTTTTTTTCAAATATCTTATGTATCACCTTCAACCCAACATGTGCACCAACCAGCTCTGTCTCATACTTGGGTGGGGACTCTTGGGACTCCTGGGTACACGGTGTTGGGGGCATAAGATGTGGGTTTAAAGCCCTGTGAGGGGTAGTTGTACTTATTAGTAACCATTAGAGTGTTAAGAGTTATACATGTGTCAGTAAATGTTATTGTTTTATGCGCTATACAAGAACAAACTATTATTATTAGATGGACCCGTGTGTCCTTACCAGCACTAGAATACACCTATATGCTTTAAGGCTGAAATATTTTTTCTGTTTTTTCTCTCTTTGCCCAGATGGAAACCAGAGATGGAGACAAAAGAAACTAAGCATGAATGTAGAGATGCATGAAGAGGGAGGAAAGAATACGTTGGTACCGCTTGGTATTATATTTGGTATAATACTGACACAAAACACAACCTAAAAATATTAAAAGAAAACTAAATATGTATGAAAACAATTGGACACATTTTCTTTGTTTCGAATAAATCATGTGCTATTTTTCATCCAATACTGCGGCACTTTTGTAGCAGGGACATTTCTATAAATTACTTCCAGAGAGCTTTAAAGCAATAAATTCACATTTTCACACACCTTCAATTTATACACATGTTGATTCCCATAATCAAGTTAAAATATACTATGTTAAACATAGATTTAAGAAAAAGATGGGCTGTTCGATAGTGATTTAAACTACCACTGGTTAGACAACCTATAGTCTGCTTGATTGTTAGCAGTTTGCAAAAGTGGTTGAAGTATATAATGAGAGATGTATTGGCTAGTACTATATCTCCAAAAAAAATCAATGTATTGAAGACATCAAGTGAGTAGTGACCATCTGAATATGTACTTTTTTTCTATTTTCATATAATGGTCTATTATAATTACTTTTCAGCTCAGTGCATCGGAAGCCATTTGCTAACCTGGATATTAAATATTAATGCAGCAGTGTTTAAGAAACTTCCATTAGGCTGACAAAGTTAAGTTTGATTAACATCATAAAGAGCTTTTCACAAAAGTACCATTGTTGCAATTTCTTCAAAATAATAACTTCACCTGAAGATACTCATCGTCTATTTTAATTCTGCCATCATATTTTATTAGTGTGTATAGTGCATTCTCACTTAAGTTCCCAGTTCTGCACACAAAAGCTTTGTGACAGAATTGTATGAGAAAGTGAGGGCATTGCTATCGACACCCTTTTACCAGTAAATTTGGTAGCATTGAGCATAAATCATATTCCCTCCACACCTTGGACATTTGTGATTCTGTTTGAGTCTTCAAAATCTGCTACATCTATCACTACATACAGCATTAAACACTGAGGTTCAGTTTTCTTTGCTGGTTGGCATGGCAACACTTGTCAAATCATCCCTTGGTAATGCCCTTTAATTGATTGTATAAATTATTTCTGCGATATGTGATTGCAGAATGATGTACTAGGCTCTTCAGTGATCTCAGACCAGCTCTGTGCATAAATAAACATACTGCATTGACTACCTTCCTCCAGGAAACTGACCCTTTTAAAACACCCAGGAGGAAGAATAAAAATGAAGTATTAAAAGGTACAGGTGCTCCAATATGATCTATTTTGAAAATAAGCTCCATGCGATACCCTCTAGATTACTTACTATTTTTTTTCTAAGCTGTTTTTAATTTAATTTAAATTTTTAGATACCAAGACCCAAAGCCTGCAGTTTGGTATCCACATTGAAGCTCCTGTGTTTGTTCTCACTTTCTCCACTCCACCAGGCGCACTAAGCTATTTTTGATGCACACTACAGAGAATCTTGTCAGAAAAAATGTTTAATCTCAGTCTTTGCAGCTAAGGTTCTTTGAGTTCTATTATTATCACTAAGGGGCACATGCATCAAGCACAGGTAAGGTTTAATGCACCCATTCTCACGTTAACTCCCATTGAGTTCCATGGGAGTTAACCCTGGAATGGGTGTGATAAGTTGTACCAGCGCTCAGGGCCGCAAACAGTGATCGTTGGGCCCAAGATAAATTTAAGAAGCAGCCCCCCCACCCTCGGTAAACTGGGAGGGTTTGGGGGTGGCCGAGAATGTATGGGTCTGGGGGAGGTGGAAGAAGCAGTTATTGGCATGGGGAGAGGCAGGAGGGGTATACGGAGGTATGGGCCTGGATAGGGCTTATAAGGAGGTAATGGGACTGTGGGGGTACAAGGAGGTAACTGTCCTGGAGTGGGGGGTATAAGGAGGTAATGGCAATGTAGGGGGGTACAAGGAGGTAATGGGCAAAGAATGCGGATATAAGGAGATAATAGGTCTGGAGGGGGGGTAATGGCCTTTCAGGGTGGATAGTATGAATTATTTAAAATATTGTTTACCTAGAGGCATAGATTGAGATGTACACTCCTGTTTCCTTGTGGTCATTGCATGAGAAATTAAAGTCCAGAGCCTGGAGGGGGAATATAAGGGGATAACGTTCCTGGAAGGTGGTATAAGGGGGTCATATTCCATGGGGGGGGGGGGGGTTTATAAATGGATAATGGGCCTGGAGGGAGGTATAAGGAGGTAATGGGCCCGGAGGAGAGTATAAGGAGGCAATGGGCCTGGAGGGGAGTATAAGGGGGTAATAGGCCTGGGGCTTAAGGGGAATAATCATCCTAGAGGTTGGTATAAGGGAGTAATGGGCCCAATAGGGGCTGTAAGGGGGTAATGGGCCACACAGGTGGGAGCCTGGCCTAAAGTCACAACAGGCAGCAGAGTGGAGTTGGGCCATACAGAGTAGAGTCACCAGCAGGGGGCCAGTTAAAAAAAAATAGTGATCAGGGAAAAATATACACTATATTGTACAGTATAGTGAGAAAATCTTTACTAAATAAAAAAGTAAACATGTATAAGGAATTGCCTCTTTAAGGAAAAGTTAGTGCTATTGTGAAACTACTGTATTTAGTTAATGGAAACACTAAGCAATAAGCAACATGCAGAAGAGGAAGATGCACAAGTAACATTGGCTACAACTGTAAATGTACCACTGGATAATTGGTTTCCTTTGTTGCAACAAAGCTGTGAGACTGTGCACTATGTAAGCAAATGTACTGTATGCACTAGCACAGGGATGGCCAACTCAAGTCCTCAAGGGCCGCCAACAGGTCAGGCTTTAAGAATATCCCTGCTTCAGCACAGGTGGGTCAATGACTGAGCCACTGATTGGGCCACCTGTGCAGAAGCAGGGATATCCCTAATACCTGGTCAGGTGGTGGCACTTGAGGACTGGAGTTGGCCACCCCTGCATTAATGCATAGTCCACTTTTGACATCAAATCCACTGTAATCCTGTTGTATTGCCTTTGTACACATTAAGCTCTTTGTGATTTCGGCAATCAGGTCAGAGTTGAAAGCAATAAGATGATTATTTAATGTTAAAGAAGTTGAATAAGTCACGATTCTCTGCTTAATTATTTACTTATATCATTTTAATTATATAGTGTTTATGATCTTCAATACTAGCCACATGTATATTAACATTTAGGAAGTAAGGTTTAAGTAGAAAAGCACTGAGAAAAGGACCCATATTTCCATTCAGTTTTTGCTCAGCTACAGGGTTTTGCTTTTCCTTTGAAATATAGGGGTTATCCATTAAACTGGGATCGTGTTGATAGTTGTTCGATCGCAGGGAAAATCATATTAAAGTCAACAGGAGTTTCTGTGCAACAATGGGTAATAGTGTCCTGATCAGCACTATCCCAGTTTAATGAATAACCCCCATACAGTCATCTTTACTAAGCAGTCTTCTGCTCTAAGGCACCTTCTGGTGCTGAAAGACACATTTCAGTCCCTTCAAATACATTTTATAAATAACTTTTTATTATATTTATTAAACATTTTTAGTGGAATATTGGTGTAGAACTCAGGAGTGGAGAACACTCCATTGAATTGCCCCATTGAACTTTGTATAGAAAGTTTGATAGTGTTTTTAATGTATATGTAAAAATTAAATTAATTTGCAGATCTGTATGGATTCGTTATCATACTTATGATTCCAGCCTTTTCACATAGAAAAACCATGTTGCGCTTGTAAAGAAGAGAATATTAAAATGGAGAATCAAATCAAATGTAATGTGCGGATAGTATTTCATGTAACGGTATCAGGACTATAATATTTTCAGAGAAAACATCCTATTGATAATTCCAAATACTTTCTAGTTCAGGTATCTTTAGTTATGTTCAATTTTCACCCATAACTTTGGAAGGAAAAATGTTAAATATTGCATGACATAATATTGCCTATGCAGCCTGATTTATGTGCTGGCTTTGTATTGTTTCAAAATACACTGTAATCTAGATGAGTTGTTTTGCTAGACTTTAGGTTTGATTTTTTAGTTTGTGAAAACATGTCTGTTGTGTTTTGATTGTTTTATAGATTTAATACATATTTTTTCATGCAGGGTAGTATATGGAAGTCCTAAGGAACAAAACGTAAGTATGCTGTTGATGTTTTGTAGTACAGCAGGGCCCCGGGTATACGGCGGATTCCATTCCAGAGGCCCGCCGTATAGTGAAAATCGCCGGAAAGCGGATTCGGCGATTTTCAGTGCTGCGCATGCGCAAACCGGCATTTTTGCCATTCTGCGCATGTGCGACCTGCGGTCTGCGCGCGCAACCGGCGGTCTGCGCATGCGCAATTTTAAATTCAACATGGCTGCCCCCTTCTCGGTGCCGCCGCATCAACGGATCGCCGAAAAGTGGAGCGCCGAGAAGCGGGGACCTGCTGTATGCAGTTGATTTTGTTTGATGATTCATAGTGCTTGGACAAAGAGGTTGGCTATGACACAAAAGTTAGGCTTATTGATCCTTATTTCCCAGGTTATAAATCTAAATGTAGTCTTGGTGATATGGGAAATCTCGTTTGAACTTCAATAATGTAACTGAAAAGGTATTATTTTGGAACACCAGCCCTGTCAGTGTATTCTAATAGTATCTTTAAAATAAATGACTTAACTCCATCTCTCTGTGTTCTTTCAACCAATTTGTAATCAATTCTGCCAGTTTAAGGGTCCAGGCTTTTCCAATTGTTTTATAACTTTGTGTTGAAATCAATTAGGATGCATTAAGTGCTCTGCTATGATCTAATTGTAATACATGTTAATCTAGAGCTTCCATAGACTGCATCATAAAAAAAAATGTTTGTTTGCACTCATTTTGCACCTCAAATTCAGAGGACAGCATGAATTATTTAAAATATTTTTTTACTTAGAGGCACTGGATTCCTATTCTAGTAGCATCGATAAGTAACTCAGAGCATTTTGAGCACTTCTCGAACGAGTTTGTATATATAGCTATTCAAAATGCTTTGATAACATGCCAAACTCGCTTGAGACCTGCTTCTCCCCGATCGGTAGCGCTCCAGCTCAGGAACACCATGCGGGAGCTCCAAACAGGGCCGCCATCAGCGGGGGACAGAGAGCACTGGCGTCCTGGGCCCGTTGAGTCAGGGGGCCCGGCCACCGGCGGGCCCCCGTGTGTTAAAAAAAAATGTCTTAAAAAAAAGGGTGTGTCAAAAAAAAATAATAATAATGAGGAGAGGGGATCCAATCAGGGCCCTCCTCATGGGCGGGGAGTGGGAGGACTTAAGCTAATATAAGCAACTGCACAGGCGGGAAAAGTGTGTTTGAATGTTCCCGGCTGTGCAGTTGGTTATTCAAATACAACACCACAGAAACGTTAAGTGAATCCATGCTTTAATTGTTATTTGTCCTATGAATGTGATTGTGTCTGTCTGAGTCTCACCCTCAGTCACTGTTGTGTGTGTGTGTGTGTGTGTGTCTATCTGTCTACAGTGTACTCTATACTCTCTCTAGTCTGTTTTTTGTCTGTCTCCGTCGCGTCCGACATTCCCCCCCCCCCCAACCGGCATCCACCGAAAGCCCCCCCCTCGGGCCCCAACACCCACCGGCCTACCGAGTCAAGCCACAGCCTGCTCCTCACTACCACCGGCATCCACATGATCTCTTTCCACCCCCCCCCCCACCACCGTCACCGTCTCTTTCCACTCCCCCCTCCACCCAACTGGCAACCACCCCCCGCCACCCAACAGGCATTATCATCCCCCTCCACCGTCATCCACCTTCTCCCCCCGAGGCCCCTAAACCTGGCATCCAGAAATCCTCCGCGCCCGCCCTCCACTCCTCCATGCCCGCCCTCTTCTCCATGACATAATCAGTTTTGGGGCTAGCCCATGTGTCCCTCCAAGCCGCAGCCTGCTCCTCACTCGACCCCACCCGGCATCCACACGATCCCTCCCCCCCCCCGGCATCCACACGGTCTCTCCACCCCCCACGGCATCCACATGGTCGTCCCATCCCCCCCCCCCAGGCATCCACATGGTCTCTCTCCCCTACCCCCCACACGGTCTCTCCCCCCTCCCCCCCACACGGTCTCTCCCCCCCGGCATCCACACGGTCGTCGTCGTCCCTGGCATCCACACGTTGTCCCCCCCCCCTGGCATCCAAACGGTCCCCCCTCCACCCAACCGGCAACCACCCCCCTCCACCCAACAGGCATTATCATCCCCCTCCACCGGCATCCACCTTCTCCCCCCGAGGCCCCCAAACCTACCGGCCTGGAATCCAGAAATCCTCCGAGCCCGCCCTCCAGTCCTCCGCGCCAGCCCTCCACTCCGCGACATAATCAGTTTTGGGGCTAGCCCACGTGTCCCTCCAAGCCGCAGCCTGCTCCTCACTCGACCCCACCCGGCATCCACACGGTCCCCCTCCCCCCCCCGGCATCGACACGTTCTCTCCACCCCCCATGGCATCCACATGGTCGTCCCATCCCCCCCCCCAGGCATCCACACGGTCGCCCCCCCCCCCCAGGCATCCACACGGTTCCCCACCACCGGCATCTACCCAACCGGCTTTACCATCCCCCCTCCACCGGCATCCACTTTCCCCCCCCCCGAGGCCCCCACACCTACCGGCCCGCCGCCCGGCATCAAGAGATCATCTGCGCCCGTCCTCCCTCCACTCCTATGCAGCTAACCAGTGTTGGGCCTAGCCCATGCGACCCTCCGAGTCAAGCCTGCTCCTCACTCCCAACCCCCCCCCCCCCTTATTGGCATCCACCTCCCCCACCTATTAGCATCCAAGTCCCCCCTTTGGCATCAACCTCCCCCCCCCCTATTGGCATCCACCTCCCCGCCCTATTGGCACCCGCCTCCCCCCCATTTGGCATCCACCCCCCCCCTTATTGGCATCCACCTCCCCCCCCTATTGGCATCCATCTCCCCCCCTATTGGCATCCACCCCCCCCCCTATTGGCATCCACATCCCCCCCTATTGGCATCCACCTCCCCCCTCCTATTGGCATCCACCTCCCCCCTCCTATTGGCATACACCTCCCCCCCTATTGGCATCCACATCCCCCCCTATTGGCATCCACCTCCCCCCTCCTATTGGCATCCACCTCCCCCCTCCTATTGGCATACACCTCCCCCCACCTTTACCGGCATCTACTGGACCCGGCCTGATCATCCACAAGGTAAGCCTTTTTTTAATATGTATTGGGTGGCTTGGGGGAATTTTTATATGTATTGGGGGGCTTGGGGGAATTTTTATATGTATTGGGGGCTAAATCTATCGTGTATGTGTTGTGTGTGTGTGTGTGTGTGTGTGTGTGTGTGTGTGTGTGTGTGTGTGTGTGTGTGTGTGTGTGTGTGTGTGTGTGTGTGTGTGTGTGTGTGTGTGTGTGTGTGTGTGTGTGTGTGTGTGTATATATTTATTTTATTTATTTATTTATAAAATATTTTACCAGGAAGTAATACATTGAGAGTTACCTCTCATTTTCAAGTATGTCCTGGGCACAGAGTAAAACAAATAATACATGGTTACAAGTACAGTTACATAAATGAACAAGGTATACATTATATACAAGACATTGCGTGCACAGTTAGAGAAAATATATATTATGAGCGTATGAAACAGTTACAGACCAGATTAAAGTGTGAGACAGCCTTAGATTTGAAAGAACTTAAGCTGGTGGTGGAGGATATGAGAGTCTCTGGTAGGTTGCTCCAGTTTTGGGGTGCACGGAAGAAGAAGGAGGAACGTCCGGATACTTTGTTGAGTCTTGGGACCATGAATAGTCTTTTGGAGTCTGATCTCAGGTGATAGGTGCTGCATGTGGTAGGGGTGAGGAGCTTGTTCAGGTAGCTGGGTAGCTTGCCCAGAAAGTATTTGAGGGTGAGACAGGAAAGGTGAACTTTGCGCCTAGACTCTAGTGATGACCAATCTAGTTCTTTGAGCAATTCGCAGTGATGTGTGTTGTAGTTGCATTGGAGAACAAAACGACAAATTGAATTGTAGAGGGTGTCAAGTTTGCTAAGGTGGGTTTGAGGAGCCGAGCCATATACTATGTCTCCATAGTCAATAATTGGCATTAGCATCTGCTGTGCAATACGCTTTCTGACCAGGAGACTTAGGGAGGATTTGTCCTGTAAAGTACCCCTAGTTTGGCATAGGTCTTAGTTGTCAGGGTATCAATGTGCATCCCGAATGTTAAGTGGGAGTCAAACCATAAGCCCAGGTATTTAAAACTAGTGACAGGTGTTAGGGTGGTGTTAGCGTTGGTTCTAATCAGGAGCTCAGTCACTGGAAGCTTTACAAATTTAGTCTTGGTCCCAAATACCATTGTTACAGTCTTGTCAGTGTTTAAAAACAGTTTGTTTTGGGAAATCCAGTTTTCGAGTCTCAAAAAGTCAGACTGAAGTATGTGTTGAAGGTCAGAGAGGCTATGGCTGTGTGCATATAGGATTGTGTCATCTGCATACATGTGTATTGAGGCTTCCTTACAAGCTGTGGGAAGATCATTAATGAACACTGAGAAGAGTAGGGGCCCCAGAACAGAGCCTTGCGGGACACCACAGGTGATATCCGGGGTTGGAGTTAGAGCCTGAGATGGACACATGTTGGGATCTTCCTGATAGGTAGGACTGAAACCAGTTTAAAGCATGTTTCCCTATTCCAGAGCTCTGGAGTTTGTTAAGCAGGATAAGATGATCAACTGTGTCAAAAGCTTTTGCAAAATCTAGGAATACTGCACCAGTGAGTTGTCCCCGTTCCATTCCACACTGGATTTCATTGCAAACTTTTAGCAGGGTAGTTACGGTGGAGTGTTTGGGACGAAACCCAGACTGGAATTGGCTAGGGAAATTTGTCTTGATGTAGAAATCGCTTAATTGGAAGTGGACACATTTTTCCATGACTTTGGATAGAATTGGGATAAGTGAGATTGGCCTGTAGTTTGAGACAGTGTTTTTGTCCCCACTTTTGAAGATTGGGACAACTCTGGCAGTTTTCCAGGTCTTAGGGATATGGCCTGCAGACAGGATAGAGTTGACTATGGACGCAATTGGTTTGGCAATGGCTGGGGCACCAAGTCGTAGGAACCTAGATTGTAGTAAGTCGGGTCCACATTGGCTGCTTAGTTTTAGTTTGAGGAGCGCTTGTATAATCGCCTCTTCAGATACTGGGCCAAATTGAAAATTGTGGGCAGTGTTGGGAGGGGGTGGGACTATAGAGGTACTCCCAGGATGAGATTCAGGTTTGTGGTTTGGGCTGCGTTTTGCTAATAAGTTAGTGGCGCACCCTACAAAGTAATCATTGAATGCATTTGCAATGTCAGTGAGGTTTGTCAGAGTAATATCCCCCTTAGTGATATTACTTGGTTGTTGATGGTTAGGAGGCTGGAATATATTGTTGATAACCTTCCAAAAGTTAACTGGGTTTGATGTATTTTGGTGGAGATTGTCAGAGTAATATTGTGCTTTTGCATGCCTTGTTTGCCTTGTGCACATGTTCCACATGCATCTGTAGTGATTGAGATCCTTGGTAGTGCCAGTTACTTTGTAGCTTTTCCACAAGGCATCCCTGAACTGGTAGAGTGCTATAAGGTCAGTTGTAACCCATGGAAGGTGTATATATACTGTGTATATATACTGTGTGTGTGTGTGTATATATAACGTGTGTGTGTATATACTGTGTGTGTGTGTGTGTGTGTGTGTGTATATACATATATACATATATATATATATATATATATATATATATATATATATATATACATATATATATATATATATATATATATATATATATATATATATATATATGTGTGTGTGTGAATATACTGTGTGTGTGTGTGTGTGTATATATATATATATATATATATCTATATATATATATATATATTTCTCAAACCGTTGTATGCATGTCTGTTTGTCCTGTGTCTCCCTGTGTCTAGGGGCAATCGCATTGGACCTTTGGCCCGTCACTCCGCCTCAGGCCAATGAGATGGCTCCCTTGGCCCGCCCGCCCCCGCACACCTCTCATTGGCCCGTGTTGTCTAACAGTCACACACACACCGCCCAGGTAAGTAACTAAACCGCCGCCTCCCCTCCCAGAGCACACCCCTACAGGTATACAGGTATACTCCTACTTTTGACACCTTGCAACAGTATATAACCAATCAAGAACTCAACCCTCCCCCCCACATTTCCCCTAACATTAACACCTTCTGCCAGAATCATTCTACTCTCTCCTAAATCTGTCTCAGCGCCTCCCCTGCTGAAATACCTCTCTTGGCTTCCTATCAAATCCTATACCACACATTGAATTCTCCTCACTTTTAAAGCTTTACACTCTTCTACCCCTCCTTACATCTCAGCCCTAATTTCTCGCTATGCACCATGCGACTCTTGTCTTCCGCTCAAGGATGACTTCTCTCTACCCCCTTTGTATCTAAAACCCTCTCCCACCTTAAACCTTTCTCACTGACTGCCCACACCTCTGGAATGCCCTTCCCCTCAATACCCAACTAGCACCCTCTCTATCCACCTTTAATACCCACCTTAAAACACACCTGCTTAACGAAGCATATGAGTAGCTCTGTGGATAACACTATACACCTGGTACATAAAGCTTGGCCCCTTGCAGAGGCACTTACCAGTATGCCCTCCTCTTACCTGTATGTTCCTCTTACCAATTAGATTGTAAGCTCTTCGGAACAGGAACTCCTTTTCCTAAATGTTACTTTTATGTCTGAAGCACTTATTCCCATGATCTGTTATTTGTATTATTTGTTATTTATATGATTGTCATGTGTATTACTACTGTGAAGCGCTATGTACATTAATGGTGCTATATAAATAAAGACATACATACATACATGTACCACTTGCGACATTAGCGGTACTGTACATAAATTTGCACAGAAATTTCACTGATCTTGATCAGACCTCTTTTGCTTCAACGATGGATTAATCCAGCTTCTACTGGTGCAAGAATATTCTTAATGCTGCACTAGTCTAATCTCTAAGGAGCCTAAGAAGGTGCAGGAGACGTGCTGATACAAAATGATCCACTACGCAAAAAACACTCATAGAAAGACTAAAGTGGGAAAAGAAAACATCGTTTTGCAGATTTTTTATTATTATTACTAATACACGCCACGGATTCCAGAACCAGTGGACGGATTTGTAGACTCCAATCCGTGGATTCAGCAATCGGTTGGCGGATTCTTAAGAATTGGATAATTTGTGTATTATTTCCCAAAGTCATTGTTATTGATCTCTAAGCTCTAATTTACTCTGATAAAAAGGAAGAAGAAAAGAAAGAAGGAAGAACGGAACAACTTACCGGAGATGTCTCTTCAATCAACAGAAGACCATGGACTTCTTCGCATCAGGCTGTTGAGCATTGTGTTGAGGGTCATGAGTTGGTGCTGGAGTAAGATGTGGATGAATATGGCAAAGGTGTAACGATTGTGCTTGCCACAAACCGGGACCGGACCACGGGGCTGAGGTGGGGAAGTGAATACACCGAACTTAGACCACAGTGTCGGGTCCGAAGTGCGAATTTCGTGGTCAGACATAGCCGGGTCAGGACTGGAAAAGGCAGGGTAATCTGTAGACAAGCCAGGGTAAGGGCTGGAGAAGGGCTGGAAAAATACTGTGTATTTTTGTCATGTTAGATGTAGCATTGGGCTTCTCTGTCGTCTGTTGTATACATATGCCACACTCAATAGCACTCCTTTTTGATACTTATAAACATATACATATATATATAGGAGTTCCCAAAAAGAGCAAGGGAGAAATGCAGACACGCCTCAGGAACAACGATGCAGGCCTCTGCACGAGGAATATGCAGACAGGTAAGAGGAACAACGATGCAGGCCTCTGCAAGGAGAATGTGCAGGTCTCTGCACGAGGAATATGCAGACAGGCAACAGGAACAACGAAACATAGTGCTGGGGACTACAGCACTTCAGCATGAAAAAACAGTAAGGCTAAGACAGAGGTGTTTGAGGCAAACACCGTTACATCCAAGGAGATTTGGTTTATGCTCAGCAACTTCATGGAGGAAAGGCAGCAGCTAAATAGCACAGGAAGCCAATCAGGCCAGAGCTGCACAGGAAGCAGCAAGAAGCAGGTGATACCTGATTGCAGGTTTAGGGAGGGCTTGTCTGGAAACTTAAGAGCTCTGTAAGGATGAGTTCAATCCAAACCCAGGAGCGGAATCCTTACAATAGGTAACAAAAACATTGATTGTCTTTTAATTGTGCTTTTTTTTGTTTAGGTTGCCCATTGACTGGCAATGTGCTTATCTACAGTACATATACAATATACAACATATGACAGTTTGTTACCTACCAGCTTGTCAAAGTTTGCTTGACATAATTTGCTGACAGGAACTTCAGCTGTTTTGAGGCTTGGATATTTCAAACTACTTTCATTGCTGGGGGGAACTAAGAGACACACTAAGTTTCGGAAGTATTTGCTTTCCCCCTAAACTACGGCCTAATACATTTCGAGTTTATTCCTTCATTTGGGACTTTTCGACTGAGTGTTTGATCCACACTTCCAGCATCCGTTGGAATGCTCTATCTCAGTTGTTTGTATTGCGAATGTCACCCATTTTCAGGCACGCACTTGTTTGTTGCTGGAGCAAAGACAGTACAACTTTGGGGACCGTTCAGCTTTCGGATTCCACATCATACAGCTGAGTGTTACCTGGGGAACTCCCCATATTTGTGTAATCTCTAAGGAGTCATAATCTATTTACATCAGAGTTGAAACTGCAACACCCGGGTTTTTGCCTACTGGTTTAATTATTTATTGTAAAGAGTCATTTTACACAACTCTTTGGCTGCTAAGAAACCTTCCTGCCTCACAGCTTGATTCCATTTACAGGACTCAGAGTGGTAACGTTAAACAATTGCCATCAACCTCTTATTCACAATTGAGTATTTTTATCTTGTCTCTGTTTTTATCACTGTAATTATATATATTGTGCTGTGGAGCATGCACTTCTTTTTTCTTTTCTTGCTAACTACGTTTGTGGCACCGTTTGGTTCTACCTGAAGCTGCTACATCTCCATTTGATCTATATATTTTTCCTACAAGTCAATTTATATATCCTAAACAGTATATTGACTATTTGGATGCTACTCTTATTTTTTATTTTTATTTAATTTGTATGTACTGTATATATTTCAATTTGTTTTGTTATTAGATTGTTATTTTACACCATTTATTTGCACTTTATCATTACAATTCATACACATTTAATATATTTAAGAGTTAGTAATTCATTATAGTTACACACTAATTGACACATAATATTATTATATTAGCGAGCACACTGGATCACTGATTATTTTCTTCTGTTTGTGTGTGTGTATGTGTATATATATATACACATACACACACACAAAAGAAAATAATCAGCGATCCAGTGTGTGTGTATATATATTTATATATTCCTTGATAAAGGACATTCGTCTCTGAATCACGTAGGAGGGGTTTTCACCTCCTTTGGTGATGTTTGTACCTGTACTGAATAAATTGAATTTTATTTTTACACCACCTGACTCCCTGACAGTACGCTGCTTTCCTCTATTTCCTACTATTGATTCAGGTGGAAGGAAAACAAAAAAACCCAGTGTTATATCATCCAATGATATCTCATAAGGGGAAAAAAATAATTCCTTCCTGACTCCAAGAATTGGCAATCAGATTAATCCCTGGATCACCATCCTTCCCATGTTTACTTATTTGGTATATCCCTGTATAACTTTCCTTTCTAAAAAGATGACCAGCCTTTTTTGAACAGATCTACAGTATTAGAATATTAACATCCTCCACTATCCCTTAACCTGTGCTCCCCTTTCTTTTCTGTATTTCAATCAAAGTTTCCATGGCTGATGAATTCCACATTTTAAATGCCTTTATCATCACCTTTGTTGCTGGTGAAATCTCCTTTCCTCCAACCTAAAGGGATGACCTCATGTCCTTTGTACTGCCCTTGGGATAAACAGTTATTTTGAAAGCTCCTTGTACAGTCCCTGAATTTATTTGTATATAGTTATCATATCCCCTCTTAGACCCCTCTTTATAATGTAAACAAATCCAATTTAGCTCTCTTCTCCTCATAATTCAGATTATCCATCCCTTATATTAATTTGGTGTCTCTCTCTGCGCTTTCTCTAGTTCATAATGTATTTTCCAAGGAGTGGTGTTCAACATTGTACTCCATATTCAAGGTGTGGTCCTACTAATGCTTTATAAAGGGTCATGTTATGTGTTACTGAAGGAGTGGCTCAGTGAGTAATGACACTGACTTTGGCACTGAGTTCGAAGCAGGAACCTGGTTCAATTCCCGGTGACCTTGGGCAGGTCACTTTATCTTCTTTTACCTCAGGCACCAAAAAACAAACATTGTAAGCTCTACGGGGCAGGGACTGTGTCTGCAAAATGTTTCTGTACAGCGCTACGTAAAACTAGCAGCGCTATACAAGAACAAGAGATCTGGTTACCGTCGCGCTCTAGTTGTATGCTCATAAACAATGTAGTGTTAATAAATCTTGCTAGCTGTCATATAGATGGAGAGAGACAATGGAGGGGGAGAGAAAAACGCACTGCCTCAATTGAATGACCGAGGCTCTGAGGTATATTATATATTTCTTATCTCTAGAACCTGTCTTCCGATCTAGGCACAAAAAAACACAGTGTCAGTGCTTCCTTAATCCACGTAGTTGTAGGCAAGCGACTCAACCCTTGTAAAAAGAGGACTTTCTCTCCTGACAGGCATCCTGGATCAAATGGTTAAGCAGATAGAGAAGGTAGAAGAATCTGGAGCCACTGCAAGGCAACGAAAATCAGCATAAATGAACCCAAGTATATAGAGAAAAGGCTTGATTGCTGCACACACATCAATAGGTATAGCCGTGTCCTCCCTCTACGCATTTCACGCCACCAAGGGCGCTTCGTCTCAGACACCTAAATCCTTCTCATTCAAGGATTCCCCCAATTTATCCCCATGTAATTTGTAAATCGCCTGTTTATTCTTGTTTCCGAAATGCATAACCTTACATTTATCTGTATTAAACCTCATCTTCCATTTACCTGCCCATGCTTCCAGTCTCTCCAAGTACTTCTGGAGAGAAATTACACCCTGCTCTGATTCTACTACCTTACACAATTTAGTGTCGTCAGCAAAGATCGAGACTTTGCTCTCTATGCCAACCTCAAGGTCATTAAGGTCTGGGTCAACCTCAAGGTCTCTGGGTCTGGGTCTGGATTAGTGTCCATTGAGGGGCCAGCCTCTGGCAGGTTCCCTGGTTTGCTGCACCCTGGGAGAGAGGTCTGGTGCCCTTGTGCCTTGATGTCAGCACACAGTCCTCTGTGTACTCAAGAGTCTCTGTAAGCAGTTTCCAAAAGGACGCCTTTCTTCAGGGCTGATTAGCCAGGTGGAGGCTGGTTAATTGTCTTTAGCTGCAATTAACAAGCTCCCTGCTAAATTCCTCCGACCACTGAGGCTTTCTATTTAAGCCTCATTGAAACAGGGTTAATTCCCTGTTACAGTCATTGTAACAGGGACTTATCACTGTTGAGAAAAACTGTCTCTAAATCGAGCAGTGTGATGGTTAATTTCACAGGTAATCAACCAGACTCCACCTGGCTGATTATGACTGTGTTAGAAAAAGCCTGTTCTGAGAAACAGGAAGAAGATTTCTTTAGCCCACAACTATGGCTGACCAGAGAAACAGATGTCTTGAGCTGTATGCTGACAGCAAGATAAAGGGACCAGATCTCTATACATGGACACAGACATTGTCATAGCACACAAGGG
Source organism: Ascaphus truei (assembly GCF_040206685.1). Classification (NCBI taxonomy): domain Eukaryota; kingdom Metazoa; phylum Chordata; class Amphibia; order Anura; family Ascaphidae; genus Ascaphus; species Ascaphus truei. The sequence goes on from NC_134484.1 coordinate 75,628,079, forward strand.
GGCTGACCCAGGAGAACAGAGAAGCCTTCCCCTACAGCTACAACAAACAGATAACAAACTTTCTTCTTGGACTGTTGTTTATCTATTTGAATATATGTGTGGGGGTGGTAAGCAGCTTAGCTACCCACCAAGTTAGATAGGGCTGGAGTAAAATGTGTAATGATTTCTCCATAGGGGAATAGGTTTTTATTTATGTTTGTGTTTGAAGTGTTTAAAGGAACAAGCACAATATAGTCTTATTTTAATTTCACCTTACAAACGGTCTCCATTGCATACCTCTGCACACATCTCTTACAGTCCTATATTTTATTTTCTCATTTTTTTATTAAGGTACTTAAAGAACTTTTTAGGATTGCTCATTTGCTTGCCCTTTTGTAACATTTTTTTACATTCCTTATAATTCTAATATGATGCTTCCAACCCTTCTGACTACAAGAATCTAAACGCCTGCCTCTTCTTTTCCATTTCCTCCCTACCTGTTTATTTAGCCATATTGGTTTAGTGTTATTTCTTTTATATTTATTACACACGGGTATGCATTGATAAGTGTGCTTTTCTAACAATGTTTTAAGGACTGGCCATTCATCTCCCACATTTTTCCAGCAGAAACATCCTCCTAATTTATTCCTTGTAGATTAGTCCTCAGTTTATTAAAATCTACCTTTCTAAAGTTTAAGGTCTTTGTTGAATCCAAATAATCTGTTTTTTTTTTTATAATTTATTTAAAATGAGACCATGTTATGATCACTGTTACCAAAATGTTCCTGGACTTGAATATTTGTTATGACTTCTACATTGTTTGATATTACCAAATCCTGTATCCTCTCCTGGTTGGTTCCTTGATAATTTGGGTCATGTAATTTTCTATAAGAACCACCAAAAACCTGTTTCCTTTTGTTGTAAAGCTAATCTCATTGCCCCAGTCTATGTCTTGATAATTAAAATCAACATTATGCACCTAGTTTTGATGCCTTCTCCATTTTACCTTCCTCAATCTCACAGATATTTGGTGGTTTATAGCATATCTCTACAAACATTTTCTTTGTACTTTTACCTCCAATGCTAATTTCTATCCACAAAATCTCTACATTTTCATCATTCCCATGATCTGTTATTTGTTATTTATATGATTTTCACATGTATTACTGCTGTGAAGCGCTATGTTCATTAATGGCGCTATATGTGTAAGGAATCAGGGAACACGTCCTTTGCGACGTGTTCCGTCCTTACCTGTCATATCTCAGACCTCTGCTATGACACCAGCACGTGCGCGCACCCCTGCCTGCTTACAGAGCGTGCGCGCAGCTCTTCTAGTGGGCCACGGAGCTTAGCTCTGCCCCCCTAGACGAGCCACGCTTCTCTCACACGTGGCGCACATGTGACGATGTGCACTGCTCCCCAGCTGCATGGCAAGTACTCATTTAGCCCACTTGTCTCCTGCAGCCAATCCTTGCCTCGCGTAGGCCGCACCTCCACTCCACCTCTCTTGCTACTGGTTCCTCTTACTGTTAAATACCCTGGAGTTCCTTTCCCACATTGCTGAGCATAACTTGTTGTAGCATGAGCTCCTGCATCTGTTGTGCCTTGCTTCCTGTCCTGTGTTCTCTTGCAGTTAACTCTTCGTGTATCAACCCGGCTTGACTTTGGAACCCCTCTGGATACTGACCCCGGCTTACCCTCGACTGTGCGGATATCTCCAACCCAGACCACGGCTATACGGACTACCATGATTCTAACCTCTCCAACCCTAGACCATGGCTATATGGACTTCCACGATTTTGACCTCTCCAACCCCAGACCATGGCTAACGGACTTGACTATTCTGAACTCTCCATACCAAGACCTTGGCAAGTATCAACTAACCCACTCTCTTCAACCAAGACCCGGCTATGTTTGACAATCTGGCAGCCAGGCACGCTTCCGCTGGTGTGGGTGCATGGTTTACTACTTCCCCACCTCAGTACCGGGGTCCTGTCTTGCTCGTGGGCAGCGCATGCGTTACATTGTCAGCTATTGCTTCACACGGTCAAACGAAAGTCTTAGGAAAAATATTCAGATCGGACACTCGAGTATATATCCATGGTCACTCACCACAGTAGATCTAAGATGGCGGGGGGGTGAGCGGGGGTTGGGGGGAAGGATATGTGACATAGTCCCAGGATATTAGGTAGCTTTCTGTCTGATTTAGATCAGAAAGTGCAGCCATAGTGTTAATGTGATCCATCCCAAAGCTTCACAGTTACTGAGACCGGTGGATGGGAAAAACAGACCAGAGTTCACAATGGTTCTAATTTCTCTCACCTGCTATACTTGGTGTATTTCTATGTATGTGTTGCAGTCCCCTGCTTGGACAGAATCTAACAGGCAGACACCTGAGTAACTGAAATGTATTTCAAAGTGTTGCAGTCCCACTGCTTGGGACTAATCTGAGAGGCACAAGCCTGAGTACCTCAATGTATTTCAGTTAAAGTTGCAGTCCCCTTCTGAGATGTAATAAAGCAGGCAGAAGCCTGAATGTAACAATATTGTGCTACGTGTTCTCTTTGTTTACCCTAAAAGACTGTGTCATAAAAAGCCCGGACAAACAGCAGCGCCACACAAGGGAGCCGTTTGTCACAATATATATACAGACTGTCCTCGGTATCCATTATTTCGCTTTCACTTTACAATGAATGGCTTGTCCAACGCGTCACAATTCAATTCGCGGAACAGATTATCCGATGGTGGAATGGATTATGTGACACTTGCTGCTGTCACAGATTAACATGGGATTTGCATTGAGATGTTTCAATATCAGATGCAAGTTTCCGGAACTGTTGTATATTTGAGGTCACTTACAGATGCAGTGGCCGTTATCAGATAATTTGCCTGGGTGAATCACGCATTATAGTGCGTCGTGGTCCGATATAGTCCTCTGCAGACTAAATGGCCCATCGGATTAACACAGCAAGTGTCCCTGCTGTGTTTATCCTATCGGGTTCTACCTGTCTGTAATTGACATGCAGTAAGAGAGTGGTTGAATCAGTCACTCTACTTGCGCGCCTCTAACAGGCGATCTCGGGGGTTTTATTTAAATTTTAACACTACAGTATTGTGTCACTGTGTCCGGAGCTGAACTGCATTGATTTCATTTTCTGGAGACCCCTACTTCCCAAGTTACAGGCCCCGTTATGGGGTGCCAGTATCCCTGCCATGTAAAAATCCTGTGGGTCACGTGACCGTGGGATTTTTATACTGAAGGAGATACCGGCACCACATAATGGGGCCTGTATCTCGGGAAGTAGGGGTCCCGAGGCTGAAATCAAGTTTGTTCAGCTCAAAAGACCCCCTGCTCCCACACATTAGTATCAAACACCCCCCCCCCCATTCCCCAAAGAAAAACGAATTACCTTAGCAGATAGCTTCTAAGGTAATGAAGCTGCTTACATTTAATTTTTATTCATACTGTAGTGTGCGTGAGAAGTTGATTCCAGCCTTGGGGTGCCCCCTGCTTCCTGAAATACAGGTCCTGGTATGGGTTGGAAAAAAACAAACAAACAGCGCAAAGAGTGTCAATTAACTGCCACAAATAAAAGTGCTAAGCAATAAATGTGATGAGTGCAAAAATTAATATTAAGGGACACAATTAATCCACTTAGTTGATATAAAACATAAAAAGGTTACAGTGAGGAATCGACTTCTATCCACAAAAAGATGTCTCACATCTCAGAAAACTGGGAAGAGAAAATGCGCACAACTCATGGTGTAGTATTTAAAATATTATATTGATACAAATAAGGCCTGGGACATAGTAATTGGAAGCTCGCTGAGCCGCTCTCCTGCTCTGCCTCGCCTGCTGAAAATGGGGCTTTTTTCTGTCCTTCCAGACGAGGCAGTGAGCGCGCTCTGGGGCAGGGACGGAGGCGGGGCGGAGGCGTGTCAGGAGGCGGAGCGGGAGGCGGGGCCAGTCCCCCGCTCCCATTGGATTGGAGCGTTCACGTAACCGCTCCTCCTCTTCCTCGAGTGGCAAATTTCAAACTTCCCTGTCTGTTCCAAGTTTCTCAGCCTCCGCACGCATCAGCGCGCATGCGGAGGGGGAAACTATAGCCGCAATGATGACACATGCAGGGGCTTTGTGCATCTGCTCAGCGCGGCTCAGCCCGCCTCAGCGAGTTTAAACTTACTATGTCCCAGGCCTAAGGGTGGTTATCACATGTACAAAAATGTAGTTCTTTTAGTCATGTAATGCAATAACCAGCATAATGATACTGCCAATGTTGAGAGACTCTCGCAGGTGGGCTACGTGGTCATCGCTATCCACATCCCTTGTCTCTATATTTCTACCCCTCCCCTAGTCTTTCCCTCTCTTTCCATTCTCTCTCCCGTCCACCAATATTGCTCCCTCCCCCTCCCCCAGTGTCTCTCACCCCCCTCCCCCAAGTTTCTTTCTCTATTCCCTCCCCTAATCTCCCCCCCCTCTCCCCAGACTCTCCCTTTCTCTCTACACCTCCCCAAGTCTCACTCACTCTCTCCCCCCAGTCTCTAATTTCCTACCCAGTTTCTCTCTTTCCACCCCCCCCCAGTTTCTATCTACTTCTCTCTCTATCCCTCCCTCCCCCAAGCTTCTTTCTCTCTCCTTTTCTCCAGTCTCTCTTCTTTCCCTCAGTCTCTCTCTTTTTCCATACCCATAGGGGGCTATGCACTAAGCTCAATGCTATTGTGCCCGGATGAAAGAAAAAAGCACGTCCGTTAAAAAGTGAGGCCGGAGACGCGATTCACTAAGGCCTTGAGCCCATTTTTTAACGTACATGCTCAAAATAGCCACAGCGTGCGTGTTGCTTTTTTTCCCCCTGCTAGCGTTCTTAACCTTCACGTACGCTAGCTGATAGAAAAAAAGCTGCTTGTAACATTTGCATAGAGATTCTGTATCTCCATGCAAGGCTGTTACAGGCGATCGTACACTAAATAAATACATTTTAATAATCGTGTACATGAGCAGGGGATCTCCGGAGCTGAACCATATTGGTTTCAGGTCCGGGGGCCCCCTACTTCAGGAGATACAGGCCCTGTTATGGTGTGCTGGTATCCCCTGCACGTTCAAGCTCCCACGTCACGTGACCGGGATATTTCCATTCTGCAGGGGATACCGGCACCCCATAACGGGGCCTGTATCTCCTGAAGTAGGGGTCCCTGAGGCTGAAACCAATGCTGTTCAGCTCTGGAGACCCCCTACACATCTAAACTACTGTCAAAACACACATAACAATAAACAATAATTCCTTAGCGTAGCGGCTATCCGCTATGGTAATGAAGCTGCATTCATGTACATTTTAATAATAGTGTGCGGGAGCAGGGGGTCCCCTGAGCTTAACCGCATTGATTTCTGCCTCAGAGACCCCCTGCTTCCCGAGTTTCAGGCCCCGGTATGGGGCATCGGAGGGCAATGTCGCCGCCATCTTTATAGCATCCAAGATGCGACGTGGGCTCTATAAAGATGGCGGCGACACTGGCACCGATGCCCCAAACCGGGGCCTGTAACTCAGGAAGCAGGGGGTCCCTGAGGCAGAAATCAATGCGGTTTAGCTCAGGGGACCCCCTGCTCTCGCACACTATTAATAAAAATACATTAAAGCAGCTTCATTACCTTAGCGGCTATCCGCTAAGGTAATGAAGCATGCACAATAGCATGTTTATTGGGGACAATTGCCCCCAATAAACATAGCAATATACAACACACATCCCTCCCAACCCCTAACACATACAGTACAGTAATGGGCAAAATTACTATTATCCAGATATGGATAATAGATTATTTGCCCATTATCAAAAACATAAAACATGCATAAATCAAAACATGAATTTTTAATCTTAAAATCACCACATTGCATGTTACAATTAATTTAGCAGGACTTTTAAAAAATAAACCAACAAACCAGCAGCTACACAAATATATATGAAATGTCACACAATTGCATTGAGTGTGTACATGATGCAATTAATCTGTGCATCATGTAACACTATGCAAAATATATGTAAAAATAGAATACACTATGAACAATGTCCCCTAACCACCAATGCCATCATGAAAATCAAATAGAAACTAAGCAACATAAATACATTTACCATCAATCAATTAATCAATTTCCTAAACCAATTACAATACAATATAAATCAATTATACAATTCCCTATTCAATTCCTAAAGCCAAACCATTGCCAAAAGAATTCTAAGTGAAAGTAACCACCATCATTCCAATGTAACTACCAGAAAGAAGCCATTAAAAATAACCTGCAACTAAATACAAATTACATTATTCACACCAATGTATAAATAAATAAATGTATAAATAAAGCTGCTAAATACATTAGACATACATGAAAAGAACATAAACATTAGCAAAACAATCAATTATTATCCCTGTATAGATAGATATACATAACATACAGGGGCAATAATAGAGCATAAAAAACAATGCATTCACATCCAAAAATCACATAGAATACACCCATTCAGTGTCCGTGAATGTATGTATATCCATAGGGACATAGATACATTCAGGGGCATTAAATGGGAATGAAAAAATAAAAGACATGAATAAAAAATCACAAAAACCTGTAAAAGTAAAAATAATAAACTTTTCTTTTGTTTACTTACCATTAGATGCCCACTCACCGAAATCCAGGCGACCCGGAAGCACTGGAACCAATCCAAAGGTAACCATAAACTAATAAACCCTTACAATCCACAACGAGTCTTCTTTCTTCTATTTGTAATCCTTTACGTCAGTCTTGGGGTCATCTTTTCTTCTTTGGGGTTTTCTCCATCATCTTCCATCTTCTTACGCCACGCCCTTTTTTTTTTCTTAGGAGGGGAGGTGTTCCCTCTTCGGCGTCTGGTTTTTTTTAGTGGCTTCTTTCCGGTAGTTAGATTGGAATGATGGTGGTTACTTTCAATTAGAATTCTTTTGGCAATGGTTTGGCTTTAGAAATTGAATAGAGAATTGTATAATTGATTTGTATTGTATTGTAATTGGTTTAGGAAATTGATTAATTGATTGATGGTAAATGTATTTATGTTGCTTAGTTTCGATTTGATTTTCATGATGGCATTGGTGGTTAGGGGACATTGTTCATAGTGTATTTTATTTTTACATATATTTTGCATAGTGTTACATGATGCACAGATTAATTGCATCATGTGCACACTTAATGCAATTGTGTGACATTTCATATATATTTGTGTAGCTGCTGGTTTGTTGGTTTATTTTTAAAAGTGCTGCTGGATTAATTGTAACATGCAATGTGGTGATTTTAAGATTAAGAATTCATGTTTTGATTTATGCATGTTTTATGTGTTTCATAATGGCCAAATAATCTATTATCCATATCTGGATAATAGTTATTTTGCACATTATTGTACTGTATGTGTTGGGGGTGGGGGGGATTGATGTATTTAATGTATAGGTCAGGTTTATTTTTTTTACATACAGGGTTGGTTCCTTTTGGTCTGCGGGAGACTTCTGGAGACCACCTGAGGTCTCCTCGGGCTTTCTACAGGTAGCAGGCTGGAGGTGTCCATGGGGGATACCTGTGGGGAAGATCCGGTGGCCCCACCTGGGGGCACCGCGGATCCATAGGGACCAACCGTGGGCCCACAGACCCCCGTGGGAACCACTCGAGGCCCCTCAGACACCTGTGGGTCTGACCTTGGGCCCCCCAGACAGCCACGGGCCTACCCATGGACACCACATTGTGGACCATGGTGACCCGCGGAGACCACCTGGTGGACCAAGGCGCCTGGCGGGGACCACCCATAGGCCTCCAGACCCTGTTTGAAACCTGGTGCTGGGCTACTGTAGGTCTGTGAGGTGACCCGTCAAGCCCACAGAGACTCCCGTGGGCCTGGGGTATTAACCCTGTATGTAAAATAATAAATCATGTAATTATGGGGGGGCACGGGGCGTGGGTTATGTATAGAATAAATATAATGATGTTTATTGTAGGGCTGTGTATTGTTTTCCTTGTGTGTACTGGGGGTGGGGGAAGGGGGTATTGGCCCCAAGGGTATGTGGGAAGGCCTCCTGTCTGGGTTAGTGGGTTAGTGGGTGAGGGTGCTTAGGCCTCACGGGATGGGAAGTGGGGGAGGGTATTTACTGTAGGCCTCCCGCCTGGGTTAGTGGGTGAGGGTGGGTTACCCCTTAATGACTGTAGCGGTTAATGACCGCTAAGGTGATTAAAGGGTTAGGGGCTATTTTTATTCTTGTGTACAGTATGTTTTGCAGCACCGGAGGGACATGGGCAGGATGAAGATGAGGATGAAGATGGCCTTCATCGTGGGTACCTGGAAAACGTAAGTGTAATATGCATTTACTGTATTTATTGTAATTTCACCCCTGAAGAAGGGCGCGCATGCGCACATTGGGAAGTTATTCTTTTATTTTAAAGCTGTCTTTGGTGAAGGAGGACACTGTCTAGCAGCCGATCCAGGTCTTAGGGGAAGAAAAGAGAGGGGAGCATCGTTCTAGGATGTCCTGCGGTGTGTGATGTCACACCCGTCCGGAAGTTCCGCCTTCCAGTGACGTCATCATCCACGCTGAGCACGAGGGGACGCACGGAAAGGAGCTCCGGTCACTTCCAGACTACCAGTGCAATTTTTATCTCCATTGCCTTCTTTCAATCATTGTTTTGTAAGTAGGGTCTCAATTTTACCCCTCTGGACCTGCTGCAATTCCTTGTTAGCCTCCGGAACTCAGCATTATGTGTTGTTATTAAATAGCTTTGTGTTTATCTCCAGCCTTACGAGTGTTTGTCTTGTTTGTCTGTTATGTTTATTTAGTGTTGTTAGTATTCACTGTTTTTAGTCAACATTGATTGGCATACTGCACCATAATTTGTTTTGTTTTCTTCTCTCCACATATTGCACTGCTGCATGGTGAGAGTTATCTATCCACCCCATCTCTGCCCATTCATCTTAAGAGCATTATTGGGACTTTCCAAGGATTGGTTTGATTCTTATTGATATTCATTTATTGGACTTTATAGGCGCCGGTAATCCCTTTTTTTTCTATGCTTGTTGTTTGACTGTACTGTCATTATTTGCCAGGCTGCCTGTTTCCACTGCTATCTAGGTACACTATTTATGTGTTATTTTTCATTTATTTTATTTTATTAGCGTTGTTTTACACCGTCTTTTTTTGTTGTGGTTATTGTAATTTATATGTATTTTAAATGGACAAATGCATTATTATCCATATGTTGGATAATAGTAATTTTGCCCATTACTGTATTGTATGTGTTAGGGGGTGTATTTAGTTATAAATATTGTTTATTATTTTTGGAGGCACACCATTGGTACCGCAGGCCCGCGGGTACCCCGGGACTCCCGTGGAGACCTCAGGACCCTCTGGGACCCCCGCAGGGTCAGTCGGGGACACCCGCTGGCCTGTTGTATGGGTTTTGCGCATGCAAAAATGTAAAGCAAGACATTTTTCTAAGTCCAGCTTTTTTTGCGGCTTTCTTGAGTTGACATGTTTTCTTGAACGCAACTTTCACGTACGCTAAGGTTGCGTAGCTTAGTGCATCCCGCTTAAGGGCAGAATTTCACGCAAACAGGGTAACGAACGAGCAAAGTTAGACTTAGAAAAATTTCCAGAAAAAAAGTCACTTTTAGAACGCAAAGTGCCTCTTTGCATGGCTTAGTGAATCATGTTCAGTGCAACATCACGTTGTAAGAGCACATTGCGTTCTAAAAATGACCTATCGGAGCTTAGTGCATGACCCCCATAGTCTCCCTCTCGCTCTCTCCCAAGTCTCTCGCTCTCTCCCAAGTCTCTCGCTCTCTCGCAAGTCTCTCACTCTCTCCCAAGTCTCTCTCTCTCTCCCTCCTCCATGTTTCTCACTCTCCCCCTCCTCCATGTTTCTCACTCTCCCCCTCCTCCATATTTCTCACTCTTCCCCTTCTCCATGTTTCTCGCTGTCCCCCTCCTCCATGTTTTTCGCTCTCCCCCTCCTCCATGTTTCCCTCTCTCCCCCAAATATGTATCTCCCCACTCCCCAGTCGTATAAATGGAAACACACACTCTATCGACTTTCCTTCTCCCTCAGTCTCCATCTCCCCCCTCGTTCCAGTGTCTTTCTCCACCTCCCCGCATGCTCTTTCTAACCCTCCCCCCAATATCTCTCCCTCACTTCTCCAAGTCTTTCTCTCCTCCAATCCTCCTAGTCTTTCTCTCCCCCAGCCTTTCTCTCCCCTTCCCCCCCAGTCTTTTTCTCTCCCCCTTCCCCCCCATGTTTCCCTACTCCATCCTCCCCAATGTATGTTTCTCCCCCCTCCCCCACCCCCTTTGGGCACACACTTTCTCTTTCTCTCTTTCTTTTTCTTTCTCTCTCCTTCTCAGTGAGAGTACACTGCAGCTGGGAGAACAAGAGCTGCACAACACCCGTAATGGCCAGAGGAGACATTGTGTGCTGTAGCCCCTGCTACTCTCTGCAAAACCAGGACATTTAAAAAAATGGAATTGTTCTGGCAAAAGTGGGATATCTGGTCACCCTACATATACAGTAGGCCTAGTCTGTGGGCTGTAAGGTATCTTCCGTTGTTGGAAGGTGTTTCATGGCAGAAGTCTGCTTATTAAATATGGGTTACAGTATAATGCTTAAACCTTTCTAATTTCTACAAATTAATTTTTTGAAAGAAATTTCCAAAAAATACTAATATAAAAATGTAACATGCTTTAAGTATTAATCCCAAGAGTACCTAGCCTCTAATGCCCTGCAAAATAATGTAAAGGCTTAGTCGGGGTCCTTTGCCCAGCTAGGACATGCTCAGTCATTTATTCACATTCCTATAATGTGCTAAATTTGATTTCATTAATTTGTATTTTACCATTTATTTAAATGAAAGCTGCTGTAATTACTTCACATTTAAGAGCATTACTAGACCATTAATACCAAATATTTTAACTAAAATCTTGCTTTCTGACTGTTATCAAATATTTAATGTTTGACAATATATGTATCCATATTGAAGAATAAAAACATTTAAGTTTTTGTCAGCTTTAGCTTCTCCAGCACTCTGGACTATGATAATTCCATACCTGAAATCATCAATAGCTGAAAATATTGCAGTAGGATGACACAGAGGAAAAAACAAAGGTGTAGAAAGGCTGTAATTAAAAAGAAATGTTCCCACCTGCTTTTCCATATGAAGCTCATATTTTCCTTACCCTTTCAGGTGTAGAGCGAGCAAAGCAGCATGCGAGAGCTGACACTAATGGACTTCTTGAGTCATACATCTGGGGGGTGCCCATCAGTGATCCATCCTGCATCCAGTCAAGCCCCAGGTGGCTGAATGTATCGCTTAGATGATTTTGTTAGTCTCCACTGGTTTCAAATATGTAAATCCTACTCAATTTCCTTCTGCTCAATTAATTTATAAAAGTCAGCTACACAAAATAAAATGTTATTAACTGTAAAGTTTGTTTAAATTAAATGTACACATTCTCCCTCACACTCAGGATGTCATTTGATTGTAAACTCTTTCGGGGTAGGGATATATTGCAATTTGTTTTTTTAAACCAACATATGTAATGCTATAAACACACACACCTACACAAACAATCTTATATAGAGATATGCATGCACTTGTACAGTTAGTAGTGCTTGTCCTCTTGCAATCTGAAATCTCAGGGTTTAATTTGTATCTCCTGGTGCTGGTTCTTTCACTATCAGGTGAAGCATTCATTTAAATCTCTAATAATGACATTTCATTCCTTTAATTGGTATAAGTATACATCTGTTAATCTTCATAAAACAATATAATCAATTGATTATCATTTTGTTCATTTGTATCATGCAGCATCTCTATAACTAACTTGACTTGACAAAGATGCAGAAACTACAATACCGGTAAGTAAACAATTCTATTTATCTCTGAAAATAAACTATATATCATGCTATTTTACTTGAACTAATGCCATAGGGTTTATATGAAGCCTCCAAGATAGATACAATTAAGCCAGCAACTTTTTTGGTTCAGAAATGACCAGATTTCCCTTGTTCATGTCTCTAGAAAGAAGTCCAGCAGGGTTTTCAATAGAAGTAACTTGTCTAATGCTATCGGTAGCCACTTTTCTTCCAGTTTGTCAGATAGTTTAGTTGGGCAGGCTTGTTGTTTGCCATCATTGCAATTAAGTATATCTGTAGGCACTAACAAACACTCAGAAGTAGAAATGGGCAAATCTTTCGGCAACAAACGTATTAGCCGCAAATTTGGTTATTTTTCAAAGCTGCAGATATTCGCGGCCTTTGCCTACCTTCATGGAAATAAATAAATGTTCCGCTTCACAGTAGTAATATACGTGACAATCATATAAATAACAAATAATACAAATAACAGATCATGGGAATAAGTGCTTCAGACATAAATGTAACATTTTGGAAGAGGAGTCACTGCACTGAAGAGCTTACAATCTAATTGGTAGGAAGAATGTACAGAAACAGTAGGAGGGCATTCTGGTGAATGCGTATGCAGGGGGCCAAGCTTGATGTATCATATGTATAGTATTAGCCACAGTGCTATTCATATGTTTCTTTAAGCAAGTGTGTCTTACAGTAAGGTGGGTCTTAAAGGTGGATAGAGAGGGTGCTAGTCGGGTATTGAGGGGAAGGTCATTCCAGAGGTGTGGGGCAGTCATTGAGAAAGGTTTAAGGCGGCAGAGGGCTTTAGATACAAAGGGGGTAGAAAGAAGATATCCTTGAGCAGAACGCAAGAGTCGGGATGGTGCATTGCGAGAAATTAGGGCTGAAATGTAACAAAGGGCTAGTGAACTGCGGAAAAAACTTGCAGTAATCAAAATCAAGTGCATAACAGAGGGGAATTGTCCATCAGCATTAACACAGCAGGGATCCCTTCTTCTGAATGGGAATCCCAATGTGTTAATCCTACCAGGTCACACGAGTCTGGAAGAGCTGTGCAGTGAGAGCAGACAGAAACGGTCCCTCTCCTTGCGTATCTCTAACAGGCGATCGTGCTGCTTTTATTATTATGTAAATTACATATTATTGAAGCAGGGGGTTTCTGGAGTTGAACCACATTAATTTCAGCCCCGGTGACCCCCTGCTTCATGAGATACAGGCCCCAGTATGGAGTTACTGGTATCTCCTGCAAGTTTAATTCTCCCACGTCACGTGACCGGGACATTTAAACATGCAGGAGATACAGGAACCCCATACCGGGGCCTATAGCTCAGAAGCACGGGGTCCCCGGGGCTGAAATTAATGCAGTTCAATTCCAGAGACCCCCTGCTTCCATAACATGTAATTAAAATAAAATACAAACATTGGGATCACATGTTAGAGATGCGCAGAGAGAGGGACTGCTTCTGTCTGCTCTCACTGTGCAGCTCTTCTAGATTGGTGTGGCCGGTAGGATAAACACAGCGAGAGTCCCATTCAGAAGCAAGGACTCCCGCTGCATTAATCCTGATGGGCAATTAGTCTGGCCATGAGGAAGCCGCGAGCGGGCAGTGGTCAGGCAGCTTTCTTCTGTGGTTTTGCTGTCTGCCTTGATCTTCTGCCTGCCATCCAACTACATTAACTCTAAAGAGGACTCTGTCCCTTGGCTCTGGTAGGTTAATATTAACCCCTCCCCTAGCCCTGCGGGTTTGCTTCCTGATCTGAGGTGAGCACATTATAGTTTACTTGGCCCAAAACATAGACTCCGCTGAGGTAGGGAGGGACGTTTCTCTCCACGGACATTTAATCGGAGAACACAAAAAATGTCTCACTGTAACGTGTGCTCACCACAAACTGGACTAGACCGTGATGCTGAGGTGGGGATGTGTATAACCACCGCCCTACAACCACGAGACCAGGTCCAGATTGCAGAGTCAGGGTTCTGTAGTCGGGTCAGGATAGGAGAGTACAGGTAGGTCGTTGTACTTGCCATAGTCAGGGATTGGAGAGAGAACAGTGGTGCTGTGTGTGCTGTGTGTGCTGTGTGTGCTGTGTGTGCTGGTGCTGTGTGGTGTGCTGTGTGTGTGTGTGCAGTGTTTGCTGTGTGCTGTGTGTGCTGGTGCAGTGTGCAATGTGTGCTAGTGTGTTGTGTGTGCATTGTGCAGTGTGTGTTGGTGCTGTGTGGTGTGCGTGGTGTGTGCAGTGTGCAGTGTATGTGCAGTGTGTGTGCAAAAAATATTACATTCGGGGTCCACGCTTAAACCACGTTATAAGCAGATCCGCATTATAGCGATCGGGGTTGAGCTGTACAATGTATCTGTGATGTTTAACCTAGCTATGAAATAAAAAGTTATACAATTATTAAAAGGAAGACTGAATTGAATAATAAAAGAAAATAAGTTATAAAAAGCACAAGATCAAACCACAATGTGTACTGGTCCTAGTAGTGAGACCTACTACTTAGTAGTAATTTGAACAAAATGATAAGCAATGAACAAAGCCTGTATATTTATAGTTACTGAACAAAAGACTCCTGATTTAGAACTTGATTGAGAATGCAGATTGAAAAATTAAAAGAGCAATCAGAGTGACTTGGGCCCCAACCCTTACGGGTGAGGAAGAGGAAAGTCCCGGTCTCATAAACACCCCAGGACGGTCTCGGCCGAATGCAGCAAGCAGCAGGAAAGCGTCTTCTTGGCGTGGTGGGGAGCGTTCAGAGTCCAGAGCTTCCGCTTCCACCCCCACCAGGGACGAGTCAGTCTCCAGAGCAGGGATGGCCGGGTCATCAGAAGCAAAAACGTTGGAGATGTCGCACTCATATTGAACTGCTGGGATGATGTACCTTCAGTTCACTCGTGAAGATCCCCCGCATCCTCAGATGGGTTCCGCTCGGCCAGGGCTACCAAGGAGGTCGGTGATGTTTCCTGCAGAAGCATCTCTGCACCCCACTTGATGTTGCTGGCCAAAGAGAGGGGACCTCCAACTTTGATATCCCCTCCAGATAAAACAACTCCGGAAGCAGGGCTTGCCTCGTAATATTTTCCACACAGGTCGGCCTCCTGAGCTCTCAGAGTCAGGTGGAAAATATCGTAGATCATGTCCATGTATACTTGCTCCGCAGTGGCAGGAGCATTGTCCATCAACATTTATAGTCACCGGAGCAATGGGTAAGAGCTTGACCCACCATCCGGGTTTAAGGCAAACATAGGCTGATTCCAGGCTTCCCGTACCGGCCGAAGGTAGGGCACATCACATCGCCGACAGAGACGTGACATCCAGCTTCCATTCGGGTCCATGGCACCACGGACACAGGAGCTGTAATGAATCTTGACCATGAAGCTGGGTCAGCAAGAGCACTCCCGGCAGCTCAAAAAATTGGACCAGTGGTTCCGCCATAGGAACGGTCGAAGTAACCAGGAGCCAATTAGACACAGCTCTTGCCTGGGTGGTTACAACGTGTGTCTGCTGGGCATGGTAGCTGCATCCAGCTACACAACACGTGGCAGCAGTTAGGTCTTCGTCTCCTTCCCCTGGTGGATCCAGTAGTCCCAGGCATTGTAAAAGTGCGCAGCTATGGCTTTAGCGTCAAGCCATGTTTTGTAATTGCAGGGCTTGCATTCTGCAAACCATGCACCCAGTTCAGCCGATGTTGGCTGGAACCGTGCTCCGACTTCAGGATCCTCCTTAGGGACTCTAAATTCTCCTCTGTGCATGCTTGGAGTTCAATCTTGGGGGTGCTATATTGCAAGCGGCCACACCTGTTGGCATACTCTACATGCACTGTTATCTCCCCCAACTGCAGGTCGGTAGTCCCATCTTGGGGATTTTGTCTTTCAAGCTGCCACAATGTTGAGCATACTACTGCCCCCTGCGCATTCTAAGACATTATTTGAGCACACGCTGCAGTCCCATTCTCGGGGGTGCTATCTTTCAAGCGGTCCACACCATGGGCAGCCTGCAACATGTACTCGGCAGATACCATGGGTTTCAAGCTCATCTCAACCCTGGAACATGTAACAATAAGAGTACCCCGCAGATAATTCGAAGTTGGGAGGTGATGTCTTTCAAACAATCCCCACTGTAGGCATATTATCCACGTGCACTCGGCTGATACCATCGGTTTCAAGCACATCTCAGCCTCTGAAAGTTCAGGGACCCGGCTCTGAAATAGTGAGTTCAAGCACCTTTCAGAAATGCAAATTTTCCCAGACCAGGTAACGAATGGCCCTGATACAGTGAGTGCCCACATTCACTTCTCAGTCAGGCAGCGGTAGGCTTGCAGTCATGAGCGGGATACTTCCCTCTGAGAGAGCACCCACACTTGCAGTTGGAATACTTGGCCTGGTTACAGTGACTGGCCCTCACTTCTCTTTCAGAATATATTCCCTTCTTGACTGTCCCAGTTGCTGATCTCAGCAGCGCCTCCAAATGTAACACCCTTTCCCCCCTCCCTCACCCCTTACAGGAGATCTGCATGTTACGTGTACTGTAGTCTTCTGCTGTGTAGCTCACCTGCTATAGGCCAGGAAGCCTGAGTCTCCGCGGTTGTAGTGAGAATAGCAACAGGACATATCGGTACTTCCTCGGTACAGTGCCTCCATTCTGCAGTGTAGCTGCCGGAGGCTGGTAGTATCTCCTGCAGGAACCCCCTTTTCCAGTAATGACACAGAGAAGTGGAACCATTTACCTTTTATTTGGTGGGCCAGCACCCACACCCACTCCTGACAAACACTCCCTTTCGTCACAGTATTATTGTTGCAAATACAGCAGCATACATCCGTGTCTGAGTTGCATTCACTAAAACTCAGTGATTAATGGTGGAAACATTTACCAAGACAGCATTATATGTCATATAACATCAAATATAGGCTCTCTGCCATAGTGTTGCAATATATAATGGAGGAACTACTATAATAGACATGTTATAAATTAGTACGCATAGATCAGTCACTAGACAAAGAACTAGAAAAATCAGAAACGGCTGCTAATTATATCCAATATAGCCATGATGTGCGTTAGCGGAAAATGTGATAGACATTATGTACAGTAGAAAAGAACGAGGATTTAGAAGTGCCACAGAATAGAAGAGGAAATTACTAAATTTACTTTTTTACTAAAAGAATAATCAAGAAAATTGTGTCATAATTAAAACTGTTTCCAACAGAATTGAATTTTTGTTAATCTAGCTCTCTAAATACTGAGGGCTTGTTTCAGGGATGTCCAACTACAAATAAATCAGAAAATCCAAGTAATATGGAAACATTACAGCAATTAGTAAAAAAAAAGATCTGTTATATATTTCAGTCAATGAAAAAAAAATGGCATCAAACCCACTGTGTTTCATTGTCATGAATATTGTATGATAGAGGATAGCGATGGCAAACTTGTGGTATATTGTATGTGCCACTTCTGGTATGTAAAGGCATCTGAACTAACACATTGGCTGTCCAACCTTCCCACTCCTGTTCTATCCATCCTGGAAAAAGAGACCCAGTGGTGGATTCTGGGTAAAGTAATTATTTGTGAATGATGGGTGAAATGGGTGATGAAACAACTCAGTGAGGAAACCACAGTAGGTTTAGCGTGTACAGTATTTAAGTAATAATCCCAGAAGAACAGGGCATTACTGGCCAATAATGCCATGGCTGGAAGTGTTGAAGGCCCGAGGCGAAGCTTAGGGACTTTAACCAGCCAGGGCATTATTGGCTAGTAATACCCTGTTCTGAGGGGATTATTACTATAGGCTAAATGTAGGCTTATTTAATAAATAATAGACACTTTTGGATAGTTATATAGATTTTTATTAAAATAAAATGGTAAATACTTTAAAGCACCTCTATATACACTTACACTGCAGCTATCTATATCCACACACTGCTGCCCCCTCTGTTTTACGCACACACACACACTCTGTAGCTACATCCAAACTCTGCTGCTACACACACACAACACAACAGCACCACACACACTGCAGCTCTACACACACACACACACACGCTGCTGCTACACACACAATTAGGCACAAACTCTGCAGCTACATACATACACACAAACTGCAGCTACACGCACACACACACACAAACTGCAGCTGCACACACACTGCAGCTACACACACACACACACACACTGCAGATACACACACACGCACATACACAAACTGCAGTTACACACACCACACACACACACACACACACTGCAGCTACACACACACACACACACACACACTGCAGTTATACACACACACTGTAGTTACACACACACACACTTCAGCTACACACACACACACACTGCAGCTACACACACACACAATCTGCAGCTACACACACACACACAAACTGCAGCTACACACACACACACACACACTGCAGCTACACACGCTGCAGCTACACACACATACAAACTGCAGCTACACACATATTCAACACACAAACTACACCTACACAAACATCAGCTACACACACACACACACTCACAAACTGCAGCTACACACACACTAGACAGACAGAAACTGCAGCTACACACACAGTGCAGACACACTTACTTTGCAGCTACACACACACTGCAGACACACTTAGGCCGTGCGTATAGTGGCCTCGACGGCAAAGCGACGTCGCCCAAAAAACAAATACATTGCCGCCGCGTGCGCTTCTAGTAAGCGCGACAGCGACAATGCGACGGAGCAACGTCGCGTCGCCAAATTTGGAAGCAGCCAATATTTGATATTTCATGGGCTGTCGTCTCATGTGACAGCCCCTGAACCAATCAAATGCCAGAAAGTCTGCGACGCCGCTGAAAAGCAAAATATAACTTTCGCTAGCAGCGACGGCGATGGGTGATGCCACCAGTCCCGTCGCGTTGCCCATTGCGGGCACTATACACGTGGCCTTACTTTGCAGCTACACACACACTGTAGACACACTTACTTTGCAGCTACAAACATTCTCTCCCTCCCTCCTTAACTCAACTAAGTCTGTCAGCTCTGTTCACGGAGGAAGGGCGAGGAGTCACAGCATGCTGCTTCTTCCTGACCAATCCCCTGCCCTGTCTCAGAGATGTTCTGAAAGCTGATTGGCTGGAAATAAAAACATTGGCAATAAACACATTGCAAGCTGCAAACATTCTGGGCATTACTGATTAGATAATGCTCGGAATTCTTTTTTTTTTTATAACTTAAATTTTATTAAATATTTCAAACAGGAGATACAATATACAATACAGGCAATTCTGAAAGTGTTCTCAGCTGTAAACAGTAATATAAATCATAAGATGATTCCCGACCTTTCGGGCCCTACTTAGCCGGGTTATTCCGGATGGAATAGAAATAATAATAATAACGTAAATAAAAAAATAAAAAAGAGGGGAGGAGGGAGAGATAGGGTGGGGACTGGATATGGAGAGGACATCAATCCGGGTAACAGATCGACGCTTGTCTCGCATCTTGCTGGACAGATCGCCTCTGTGGTATTCCTATTTGTGTATCTGTATACTCAACCTACTTTGTGTTCCCGCTCCTAAAGGAGAACGCATCTATATCTATCATAGCCAGACTGTGTTACTCTCAACCCCGGGGATATCTGTCTGCGCTAACCAAGGTGTCCAGACGTTTAAGAAATTGGTGCCAGTGTTGTTAACTAAACTCGTCAACTTTTCCATCTGGCAGATAAACCACATTTGATTCCGAATCTTTGGGATGCTTGGAATATGAGGGTGTTTCCATAATGCTGCGATCTCGCTCCGCGTTGCTATTGCAAAATGTGCTATTAATTTATTGTGTGCTTTGGACAGACCCGTTAATGGTCTGTTCAAGAGGAACAGCCATGGGTCCGGGGGAATAGTGAGGTCAAATATCCTCTGTATCCAATTTCTAATTTCGTCCCACAGTGGGGAGATCCGCGGGCAGGACCACAGCATATGTAACAGGTCGGCCGATCCCCCGCACTGCCTAGGGCATAGCGGGGAGGATCCCGGCACGAACTTGGCTAATTTCATTGGGGTGAGGTACCACCGCATTAAAACCTTATATGCGTTCTCCTTTAGTGTGGTGCATATAGAGCTTTTTGCTGTAGCTAGGTATATGGCTTTCCATTCCTTATCTTCTAGGGTCTCTCCCAGATACTTCTCCCATTGGGTCCTAAATGACGGAGGTTGCCGTCTAGAGCCTGCAGAATCGATCACCTCTCTGTACAGCTGTGATGTGAGTCCCCTAGTGTCGGTCTCTGCCAAACAGAGCTTTTTAAAAGTCGTCAAGGGGGGATATGGGGCAAATTTATTGTAGAATGCTCGGAGCTGGAGGTATCTAAAAAATTCCGAATGGGGCATATCTTTTTCTAACCTGACGTGGTCAAATGTTTTAATCTTTCTATTGTAACCCTCCAGGTCTTTGATCCGTATAAATCCTTTTTGTTTCCAAATTGATGCATCTCCCCCTAGCAGGCCCGGAGCGAATTTGGGATTATTCCATAATTAATAAGTCTAATTACCTGTTGTGAGGGAGTATTTGATTTTAGCGGCCTCCTAGACAGACAACGAGTTGGTCATCGAGGAGAGCGGCGTGTCAGCGAATTGTCGCGTTGTTTTAGGTAGCCAAATCAAGCTGCTGAGTTTTAATGGAGCACAAGCAGCACTCTCTAGCTCCACCCATCTTTTCAATTGCGGATTGTATTGCCAGTGTATAATTTGGCTTAATTGAGCCGCTTTGTAGTATGAAAGCAGGCAGGGTACTGCTAGGCCACCCGCCAGGACAGGTCTTTTCATATTTAATTTGTTGATTCTCGGCTTTTTCCCTCCCCAGAAAAAAGTGGAGATTTCAGACTGAAGTGAGAGCAGATCCTTCAGTCTGAGTGGCACTGGTAACGTCTGGAAAAGGTATAGGATACGGGGGAGTAGATTCATTTTGACGCTATATATCCTACCTATCCAGGATATCCGTATGGCAGACCACTTATGTAGGTCAGATATCAATGTCCGAATTAGGTTGGGGTTATTTGCATTATAGATGTCTTTGGAGTCTTTGGTTATGTAGACTCTTATATATTTTATGTATTTCTGTTGCCAATTGAATTTAAAGTTTAGTTGTATCATCTTCTCTACATGTCTAGGGAGATTGATGTTGAGGGCTTCATATTTAGATTGATTTATTTTGAATCCCGAAATGACAGAGAATCTGTTTAATAAGTCTAAGAGGTTTGGGAGGGATGTGAGAGGTTTTGAGATAATTAAAAGGATATCATCTGCGTACAGGGCCGCTTTATGTGATTGAGAATATGCGTTTAACCCTGAGATGTCCGGATTTCCTCTAATTTGCGCCGTCAGTGGTTCAATACACAGGGCGAACAGAAGAGGGGATAATGGTCACCCCTGTCTCGTGCCGCTTTTAATTTGAAAGGGAAGTGACGGGAAGCCCTGATGTATCACACTGGCGGTAGGTCCTGAGTATAGCGATAGAATCGCCCTACTCACCCAATCCCCAAAGCCAAATGCCGCAAGCGTCTCCCTCAGGTACGGCCAGTCTATCCTGTCAAAAGCCTTTAATGCATCCAGACTTAACAGCATACTTTGTGTGTTATTTGTATTAGCTAATTCTACCAGATCAATAAATCGCCGGGTATTGTCCGCTGCTTGTCTTCCCTTAATGAATCCGACCTGATCTGGGTGTATAAGTCTGGGTAGGATTAGACATAATCTATTAGCCAATACTTTAGCATATATTTTAATATCAGTATTAATTAGGGATATGGGACTATAACTTTTGCAATCCAGCGGATCCTTACCGGGTTTATGAATGAATGATATAGACGCCTGTAACATCTCTCTGGGGATGGGGGCTCCTGCTAATATCGCATTAAACACATGGAGCAACCTAGGGGCTAGTAATTTGGCAAATTTCTTATAATATAGCCCTGAAAAGCCATCTGGCCCCCGGGGCCTTTGAGGGCTTGAGTTCATTGATGGCCTGAGACACTTCTTCGATAGAGAAATCAGCGCCCATAGCCTCCCTCTCCACTTTCGTCAATCTCCCCAGGTTTGAGCTGGCTAAGTAATCTCTCAGCGACTCGCTCGTTTTAACAGTGTGTGCCACTTTCTCTCCATTGTATAATGTTTCGTAAAACGAACCAAATTCCTCCACTCTTTTCTTAGGGTTGGCTGTGGGTGTGCCTGATTTTAAGCGTATAGCTTGGATGTTAAACTTCGCTTGCCTATCTCTTAGTGCTCGGGCTAGCATAGTATCCGGCCTGTTTGCTTTTTCGTAAAATTTCCTCTTAGACCAACTCAGTGAATTATCTGCCCTGGAGGTCAACAGTATATTCAGTTCAATTTTGGTACCCTTCAATCCTTGCAGTAATTGAGAGTCTGGATTACTCTTATGTTTTGATGTGAGGGAATGTAATTTCGTTTGGAGCGCAACAATTTTGGAGTCTCTTTCGTGTTTTCTCCTAGCTGTGGTGCTGATTAAAATGCCCCTCAGCGTTGCTTTGTGAGCCTCCCATAATACAAACTGGGATTCCACAGAGCCTGTGTTTGTGTGGAAGAATTGGTCAATTTTATTGCCTATAGCCTCACAAATCTCAGGGACTTTTAGGATTGATTCGTTGAGCTTCCAGTTTGCCCCTGGTCTGCCCGTTCGGATGTGTTCACACCTTAGCTCTATCGGTGCATGGTCAGAACATGAAATGTCATGGATCCCAGCTCAGGAGACCACAGGGACCAGTTGGCAGGAGACAAAAAAGTAATCGATTCTGCTGTAGGAGCTATGAGGGTGGGAATAGAACGTATAGTCCCTATCCGTCGAATGCCCGGAATTCTAACCAATCAGAGAGCAGGGATCTAAATAATGCCCGGAATTTTACTGCTTTAGCCTATAATGTGATTTATAATATGGCATACTCTTCAGGAGAACTTAAAACAATACAGCAGATAAATGAAATAAGCAACTAACCCACAAGAAAAAAAGTTTAACAAACTCATCTGGCACACAACTTAAGATAATCTTAACTTTTCTCCACACATCATTTAAAAAGTTGCTTCCAGAGGCATAGGATGCGATTATACACTAATTCTAATTCAGAAGGGCAGCTTTGGTAGCTCAAATATAGTGAGGTTGAATATGAACTACAGTAGTTATTGCACCACTGTGCATATAATCTTACAGTAACAGTACCTGCTATCATAGGGACAGATTCATCAAGCTCTGATGTGTGCTATCGCACCCTGTTCCAGTGTTAACTGTAATTGAAATCTTTGGTAGTTAATACTTGTTCTGGGTGTAATACCCTGCATCTGAGGTTAACGAATGTGGGTGCATTTTTGGTGCCCAAGGCCAGGGAGATAAAGTTATTTGCACAAGGTCACAGGGTGCTGACACCAGGATTTGAATGAGACTTCTCTGCTTCTTAAGTCAGTGTCACTATTATAAGAGGGATTGCCTTTACTTACAGAGCCACTCCTTCAGCACTGAGGAATACATTTGGTAGAAGGCGGATAATAACATAGCAAGGAATAAAGTTACTGTACCGTTATTTGAATGTTCATGTGAACAGCTGAGATACCCATAACCCAGCATGACGACTGGACCTATCTAATATTCAGTATTCTAACACTCCAGCATACAAAAGGTTGATTTGAGCTAGCAGTTACTGTACATCTTAAAATACATGTTTTGTTTTATGAGGGTCAGGTCACAATGACTCAGCCTGTTTTCTGTGCTTATGTGTAGAAGTGGGGTTATCTGACGTGGTGTGGAATTGCGGGGGGATTAAAACCATAGACCCACAACCCTTCTTGACAGTGAAAGTAACCATGACCTATTGAAGAGAATTCAAGGGGATCCCAATATGTTCTGGGCAGGGTGTGGCCAAGAGAGAATGCCCAGGCCCTTACACATTTACTAAACATGAAATAATTGGGCATACACAGTTATGTATGTATATCTTTATTTATATATTGCCATCCAGGTACAAAGCGTTTTACAATACAGGTGACATAATATAACACAACTGGAATAAGCGTCTAAGACAAAACAATAGAAAAAGGTGTACCTGCCCCAAAGAGCTGACAATCTAAGTGGTAATTTGGGTGAACTTACAGAAACAGTAGGAGGGTATTCTGTGAGTGTCAGTGGATGTTTGAACTGGGGCGCTCCCTGGAATGTGTGGCTAAAAAATGCTACAACGCCTTTGATATATTAAAATATATAAAAAAATAAAAAATTGTGTTTTGTGGTGTAAAAGAGTATAAAAATATATACTGGCCCTTTTGATGATTTTTGGTTGCTGCTTGACCTTGAAGAAGGGAACCCCGTGTCCTTCTTAACGTGGCAATGGGAGTGTGAAGACGGTCAGCGCAAAACTCATGGACCTCACGATGTTGATGGAACAGGATGAAGTTGAATAAAAATGGAATAAAACACAGTATTAGTGCATGACATCCACATATGTGGGGGATGAGGGGGTGGGGGGGGGGTGGGTGTGGATGAAGGATACGATGGAAGGGGTGATGGTGATAAACAATCAATGAAACATAAACATATAGTTTCAGTGACTCACACGGGCTTGTGTGAGACTTCGCCCTCAACGCAGACTGTAGTGGGTAAATGCAGACTCCTATTATGCTTGTTTATGCTCATGTCTTAACTGTTACCAAATAAAGACCTGTTATATTGCTAACCCTGGTTTGCACACATTTTTTGGTCTTTTGGGCAACGGGGAGAGGAGACACTCACACACTATACCTATTGGGGGATATTTTGCTGAGACGACTCCACACCACCTATACAGGCTGACATCACCCTCTGAGGGCAAGAACTCACATTAGGCCGTGTGAGTTTTATGTTTATTTGGACTCCACCATAGGAGTCTGCATTTACCCACTACAGTCTGCGTTGAGGGCGAAGTCTCACACAAGCCCGTGTGAGTCACTGAAACTATATGTTTATGTTTCATTGATTGTCTATTTAGTGGAATTCCACCATCAACCCTTCCATCGTATCCTCCATCCACACCTCATCCCCCACATATGTGGATGTCATGCACTAATACTGTGTTTTATTCCATTTTTATTCAACTTCATCCTGTTCCATCAACATCGTGAGGTCCATGAGTTTTGCGCTGACCTTATTCTGTAAGTGTGTCTGCAAGAGGTCAAGGTCAGTGCATATGAGATGTATTGTATCAGCCAGTGGAGCTACCTATATGCTTCATTAAAGAGGTGTGTTTTAGGAAAGGTGATAAAGGTTGAAAGAGAGTGTGCAAGTCGGATATTGAGGCGAAGGGCATTAGTTTACAAGAAGATGAAAGATATATTTCTGACAGCACGTTCAGCTGTTCCTTGAGAGGGCGCAGCTAGGTGTGAAACGTGTAGGGGGATTTTCTATGTTTTTCGGTTATCAACGATGTTTTCAATAAAGTAATTTTCATAATTTCATAAGTCTATCGAGTTCCCATGCAATCCTTCATTTGCTGTGACTTCACTTACCTTTAATTTTTGTTTGTTTAGCTGTTTCAATTAAGTTCAAAGATTCTAAACTAGTAAGGTTGCATAGGGAAGATATCAATTTGTCCATCAAATATGGAAATAGGCTTACCAAAATAAGGTAGATGTCCAAATGTACATCTTGATCAGCCAAACACATTAACACAGGTCCCATAATTGTAGGAAATATGAGAAAAGAGCTATATGACCTTTTATTCTCGTAGGCATTTTCAATTAGAAAAACAATTGTTTCCATCGTAAATTTCACAGGAGATGGATGAATGGAATTAAGGACACACCCACAAAGGTAGGGATCATCTTTGTGACAGAGGCAAAGTTAGGCTAAAAACCATTCATTTGTATTATGAACCTAGAATTCAACAAGACGTGTGTTTTTATGTCAACAAATCACATGAATTCTCATATTCCAAACTCAAACAACTTCTGTTGGGAGGGAACTGATGTTGTGCATTGGTAACATATAAGTTCTCTGTGTTACTCTGTTATTTTATTGAACTGTCTGCATTAACTATATTGTATGTTGTTGTAATATTTTTTTTTCTGTAACCAAGCGCTGTACTATTTTACTATATTAAATCTAAAATGTTATAAGTACTATTTTGGGGATCTAAATGAATCTAACGCTTTTGGAGAGATTAACCTCTATTTTAGGACATTTTGCTACATTGGGTTTTGGGTTAATTACATATTCTTTCTTAATTAATAGGGGGCTGAGGACTCTGGAGGTAAGTCTTAAACTATCCTTGGTGGTGGCAGTGAATTGAGGTATAGTATAAAGGATTAGGGGGAGATATCGCTCCTTTCAGGCACCCTGTGGTAAGTGAATCAGCTGGATAGCTGGGGGTTTTAACTCATTTTGCATACACAAGTCACGTGTTCACAGATGTGCCATTCGTGACACCCAGTATAACTACTGTAATATCACAACTTGTCTGAAGAAATTAATAATGTGTTGGAGCACAATATCACAACATATCTCAAAATATCACACCAGACAGAACAATGAAGTTTACTTTATCTGTAGGTAATTATTCAACAAGATCCGAGACCACAATGTCCAACTCAATTCCTTCTATTCTTTCAGTAGACATGCTTAAGACAAAAAAACTATTCTATCCTCCTTCTTGAGCTTTCAGCAATCTTGAAGGAAAGTAACATGGGGAGTTATCCAATCTAGTTCTAACTCTGGCTTTTGAAATTCCAGCTCATTTAATACGGTATATGGATGCCTCTTATTAATTATTCTGGTCCATCCTCAACCATTTTTAGTGATTCCAAAAAGTGAATTGATCCTTCATCCATTGGCTACCCTTTATCTGTCTCCTGTATCACCAACTGTTAATTGCCACTTCGATCTCAATACAATTTCTCCACTTCATTTTGTTTTCAATACAGCCTAATGCAGTTGTGCAGACCTCTGGCCCTCCTGCAGCACTGCTTCTTTAGACACACTATCAAAACTACAGTGTCTGCGCCTGTCCCACAAATGAAGAATCTCAGAGGCAATCTGTCTAGATTTTCTCAGTTGAAATCCTCTGGAAGTTGTAAAGACTGGGATGGTACTATAGTTAGTTAAGTCTCCTGATTATTACTTACAGAGTGAAGTAGACACAAGTATTGCTTTATTTCAAATCTTTCATGGTAGTCAGCATATGTAAAACGTTCAAAGATCCATGCTAATTTTTGTTTATCCTTCTAAGCACCACCAGGTTCTTCCTTGAAGGAGGTTTATCCATAAGCTCCTTATACAGGGTCTATACTGCTTGGCGTTTCACACATTTTTGGAATACAGAGACAGGCAGTTCAAAGTTGAATACTTCTGACAAGGTTGGCAATATAGTGGTTCTGGATAAGGCTACTAATGCTAAAGTATTGTTCGCTTTCTATTAGATGCCAAATGTTATAACATTTTAAAGTCTGACCTTAAATGGAGTTTCAGAAAGATCTAAAGATCTAAGAAACAAGGAGTTTCAGAAAGATCTAACATTGATTCTGTAGGAGGGCCTCGAACAGAAGGTTATTTAAAAAAATAAATGTAATTTTACTTCAATTAAAACACCAATAACAGCCACTTTCCATCAGCTGCCAAAAATTCATAAGGGGGGTTCTCCCCCTCCTGGCAGGCCGATAGTGGCAGGAATTGATAACCTTACTTCTAAGGCCAGTGTTTATCTTCATAAATTCCATTCGTTACATCTTTGCCCTCTTACCTCAGAGATACAGAGGACATCTCCTTAAAAACCTACCTCTACTCATCCCCCTTCTGCCTTTCTCTCTCACTTTGAATCCTGGCTCTCGTTCTTTCTCTCCTCAGACTCCCCTGTTCTTCTCCTTTTGGGACATCAACTGCCACATTGATGACCACTCTCTCCCTTGGGCTTCCCGCTTTCTCTTTCTAACCTCTTCATTTGGACTTCAACAGTGGACTGCAGCCAGTACCCACAAAGATAGCCACTACCTATATAAAACACCTTATTTGGAGTTGGTACTTATTTAGTTATCACTCTCGGATTTCACAGTGGTTTATATTTAGATTGACCATGTACAGTATATCAGGATGGTTATGGAAGGTGACTATACATCCTAAATCCCAATACAGCTCAACCCCGTTATAGCGCGATCCGCTATAACGCGGATCCGCTTATAACGCGGATCCGCTTATAACGCGGTTTGAGCGTGGACCCCGAAATAAAAAAATAAAAAAATTAAGTTTTTTTTTTGCACACACACTGCACACACTCACAGCACACTGCACACACTCACAGCACACTGCACACACACACACTGAGACACACACAGCACACTGCACAGCACACTGCATACACTCACAGCACACTGCCCACACTCACAGCACACTGCACACACTGCAAAAAAAAAAAAATATATATATATATTTTGCCGGCCATTTTTTTCCCGCGACCCCGTTTATAACGCGGTGGTCGTGGGTGGCCCCCGAGGACCGCGATATAATGGGGTTAAGCTGTATATATTAAAGGGGTATTTATTTTTCACTATTGGTCATTGTACCAGAGGTTGTTAAGTATTTATAAATAATAACAACCCTCATTTACTTAAAAATCCTAACACCCACAACAGGTGTTGAAGGATACAGCTTTGCATCGTTATTTCACCATGTATATATTATAAGGATTCATTTAATAAAGTTATTTTTAATAATGCCATAATAGGGGAAAGAGTACCCAAAACTGGGTTTACTTTAATTCATACAGTATAATGGCCACTACCTAGACCTGGTTTTCACTAATAACTTTTCGCTCTCTGATTTCTTCTTTTTCCCCCTTTCCTCTCTCTGACCATCACCTCATCTCATTTTCTCTCCCTCGCTTCTCCCCTTCTCCATCTCCACCTGCTCCTCATTTCTGCAGAGGCCTGCGCTCTATTAACCTATCAGCTTTTGATTCCACTTTACGCTCCTCCCTCTCCTCTCTCAGCCCTTCTCCAGACTGACAACCTGGTCAGCAACTCTGCCCTGTCCTCCTCTCTTGATCTACATGCCACGCTTTCTCTCTGCCGTTCTCGCCCTTCTAACACCAGACCCTGGCTAAATTCCCACATGTGCATGCTGTGTTACTGCACTCGTTTCTCTGAGTGCCTCTGGAGAAAATCTCACACTCTCGCAGGCTTCCTTCACTACAAATGGATGCTATCCTGTTTCAACTCCGCCCTCTCTCAGGCTAGACAAACCTACTTTTCTTCACTAATCCACACGCACAAGTCTAAGTCACGCCGACTCTTCTCTGTCTTTGACTCTCTACTCAAACTACCGTCAACTGCCTCTTCTTTTTCCTCCATCTCACCTCAGGACTTTGCTGACTATTTTAAGGAAAGGTAGACTCCATACGTCAGAACATCCCCTCTGTTTCCTCCTCCCACCCTGCACTACTTCCTAACTCTCCTCCTGCCTTCCTTTACTCTTTTTCTGCTGTCAAAGAGGAGGTTGTGTCACTATTGATCTCATTTTCTCCTTCTACCATTTGCCCTCTTGACCCCATTCCCTCCCATCTCCTAAAACCTCTTGCTCCTACTATAATCCTTATGCTCACACAGATTTTTAGCTCCTCCCTCTACTCGGGTACCTTTCCCTCCTCCTTCAAACATGCAACTGTCATACCATTACTCAAAAACAGCAAGCTTGACCCTACTTGTCTTTCTAACTATCGACCTGTCTCCCTCCTGCCTTTTGCCAGTTTAGAACTCCTTGAATGTCTTGTAGTCTCTCGCCTGCTCCCTTTTCTCAACACCTATTCTCTCCTAGACCCTCTACAATCTGGCTTCCGCACTGCTCACTCCACTGAAACAGCCCTCACTAAAATAACTAATGACCTCCATGCTGCCAAAGACAAAGGTCAAATTACTCAATCTCTCTGCAGCATTTGATACTGTGGACCACCCTCTCCTCCTTCACATTCTCCATACACTTGGTATTCGTAACAAAGCTCTATTCTGGATCTCCTCTTAACTCTCCCATCGTACTTTCAGTGTCTCTTCTGCTAACACTTCCTCCTCCTCTATCCATTTCTCTGTGGGGTACCCCAGGGCTCGGTGCTGGGACCTCTCCTCTTTTCTCTGTACACACTCTCTCTAGGTGACCTAATCACATCTCTTGGGTTCAAAAATCATGTATATGCTGACGACACACATTTACTTATAAACCCCTGACCTTACACCTGCTGTACAGACCAAAGTTTCTGTCTCTCTGCTATTATCATCCTGGATGGCCCTCCGCCGACTTAAACTCAACCAGTCAAAAAAAGAGTTCCTCATATTTCATCCTAGACCTGGCCCCACTACCACCTTCCCCATTACTGTTGGAGGTTCTGTCATACACCCAGTAGCGCAAGCACGCTGCCTAGGGCTCACACTCGACTCCTCTCTCACATTATCCTCTCACATTCAAAACGTATCTAAAACCTGTTGCTTTTTCCTCTGCAATATTAACAAGATACGTCCTTTCCTCTGTTGCTCCAATGCTAAAACTCTGACACAGGCCCTCATTCTCTCCCGTCTTGATTAGTGTAACCTCCTGCTGTCTGGCCTTCCTGCCTCTCACCAGTCTCCCCTATAATCTATCCTAACCACTGCTGCCAGAATCACTCTACTCCTTCCTAAATCTGTCTCAGCGCCTCTCCTGCTGAAATCACTTTCCTGGCTTCCTATCAAATCCTGCATCTCAAACTCAATTCTTCTCACTTTTAAAGCTTTACACTCTTCTGCCCCTCCTTACATTGCAGCCCTAATTTCTCGCCATGCACCAAACCGACTCTTGCGTTCCACTCAAGGATGTCTTCTCTCTATCCCCTTTGTATCTAAAGCCCTCGCCCGCCTTAAACCTTTCTCACTGACTGCTCCACACCTCTGGAATGCCCTTCCCCTCAATACCCAACTTGCACCCTCTCTATCCACCTTTAAGACCCACCTTAATACAGACCTGCTTAACGAAGTATATGAGTAGCTCCACGGCTAATGCTATACACCTGATACATAAATCTTGGCTCCTTGCAGACGCACTTACCAGAATGCCCTCCTACTGTCTCCATATGTTCTTTCTACCTACAAATTAGATTGTAAGCTCTTCTGAGCAGGGACTCCTCTTCCTAAATGTTAATATTTATGTCTGAAGCACTTATTCCCATGTTCTGTTATTTGTATTATTTATTTGATTGTTGCGTGTATTACTACTGTGAAGCGCTATGTATATTAATGGCGCTATATAAATAAAGACATACATACATACAAATTAGAGGACGTCTTTATCGACAATGAAACTCATATGGCAGGCCTGAATGTAGAAAATCTATACACCAGCATACCCCATGACATAAGTATGCTGGTAGGAAAACATTTTCTATGGTCAAGGAATGACCACTCTTAAATTCGCAATGACTTTCTACTTAACCTATTGAACTTTACTCTCACCAGGAATTACTTCCTATTTAACTGTAAATATTACCATCAGGTCCAAGGGACCGCCATGGGGACCACGGTTGCACCCACCTATACCAATCTCTACCTGGGTTGGTGGGAGGAGACCATGGTCTTCATGGAGGAAATGGAATCCTATACCACATGTGGAATTGTGGATTCATTAAATAGATTATATTTTCCTTTTGTGGAGAGGCACCTAAGTTCTATTGAATTAATGTATCCAAATTCTAAATACTAATCAGCACTACCTGAGATTGACACATCAATCAAACTCCATAAGTATGGACTTTCGAAATGTGACTATCACAAAAAACATATATAGATTGGAGAATGAACTCCAAAAAACGATGCTCTAAAGTATGCAAAGGGAACTGTAGATAGCAATGAATAAAGTCTAAATCCTGCCACTGATCTAGCCAAGTTAGCCATAAAAGCATATAAGAAAGGTTCACTGTGTGCGTAATGGACTTAACATCAGGACGGGGGCTAGAATGTGGTAGGGAGATGCAGGTGAACCGGTGAGCCCACTAGATAAATAGTGTGACCCACGGTATCCAAACTATGAACTCCACAAGAAAAATTGGTGTATATAGCGCTAAAAATCAAGTGCAGTGACAGTTATAGTAATGTAATGTGACAGTGCAAATATTAATAATAATATTATATACTGTAGTGATAAACATAGGCTGACAGGTGACACCAACTCCAGGACATAGTTGGAAAAACAAGACAAATATAAACTATACAGACCGGCGCCAATTAGTCCAAGGTGGAAATATGTCCAGCAATGAAAGAGTCTTTAAATTGCAGATAGCTGCAGAGGTATCTTCACAGCTTTACTTCAGTTAGTAGAACTCCGTGGACATAATGCATGGAAGAAAAAACAAACAAAGAGAACAGATCATAGTGCAGTTGCAAAATACTATACATACAAGACTAACAGGACAAGACAGACACTACAGGCATCCAATTTAAAATCAAGGCTGGCACCTAGTTGTCCCCTGGATCATGGTGAATCTGTGTCAGCAAATGTAATAAAAGTTTTTTTTAAATGTACCAGGTGTACCACTTGTTCTTATAGTGATAATGCTAAAACATTTAGATCCAATGTGATTTTAAAAACGTATAACATCAAGTCTCAAATTAATTGTCACACTTCATTTGTGATCTATCTACTCGAGTGCCCCTGCGGCCTTCAGTATGTAGGCCGCACAGGGAGGTGCTATCAGAGGAGAGTATATGAGCATATATATATAATATAAAGAGAGGTCTCATTACACATAGTGTTTCACACCATTTTTTAATTCATCATAATAAAAATCCGGTTGGGCTTAAGTGCAAGGCCATCGAAAAGGAGCTGGCCAGTTGGAGGGGGGGGGGGCGATAAGCTCAATCAGATCAGTAGATGGGAGTCATACTGGATCTATGAGCTGAAAACCCTCTCTCCGAATGGCTTGAACATTGATTTTGACCTGGGAGCTTTTTTAAAATTAATATTAATTGTCTTTTATATCAGTATCTGTCTTAGAATTAAATTATCTATTTATATTTTTAATCTTATATTTATGCATCAGTATTTTTTAATGTGTAATTATGTGATAATATCTGTTTGATTGATATGTTGTGTCTAGTTTAGGATTTGTGCTTATTTAAGTAGTTAACATCTTCTACTGCAGTTTTAATATATATTAGGTTTGTTGTCATTGTTAGTTTTGTATGTATTAGTGAGGCTGATTGTTTTTAAAGGGCATGACTGACAATAGCTTTGACCAATCATGTATTAGGTTTTAACATCCAATTGAAACAGTTGTGTCAGTATTTAAGTACTCCATGTCCAGTATCCATTACCCCTGAAGAAGTGCGCATGCGCACGAAACGCGTTGGGCCGATTTGTCATTTGAGAGTAGCAGAGGACTGGCAAGCACTGCGTGAGTTGTTTGGTGCAGAGAGAGGACACTCGGCGATTTCACCCGCCCCCTGTCAGCGTATTTCCGGATCCGGCTTGACAGACAGCTCTAGGAGCTCCACGAGGGCCGTCAAGCCGCGCGGTGTGACGCGCTTCCGGACACGGAGCAGAAGAAAGCCCTGGAGGTTTGAAGAACCGACGGAGCTGTGGCCGGTCACCTCATATCCCTGCACCCCTGCTTATGTTCTGTGGCAGTCCTGTAAGTAGGATTCCGGTTTTACCCACCGGATCCCACGTTTGCTACCTCATTTTATATTGTGATTAATAAATACAGTTTTAAGGAATAGTCAGCCTTGCCTGTTACATGTAGTGTCTGTCTTGTCCTGTTAGTCTTGTATGTATAGTATTTTGCAACTGCACTATGATCTGTTCTCTTTGTTTGTTTTTTCTTCCATGCATTATGTCCACGGAGTTCTACTAACTGAAGTAAAGCTGTGAAGATACCTCTGCAGCTATCTGCAATTTAAAGACTCTTTCATTGCTGGACATATTTCCACCTTGGACTAATTGGCGCCGGTCTGTATTGTTTATATCAAACTATGAACTCCGCCACTACCCTCACTAAATCCTAGCGTCCTAAGCACAATCAGAAAGCCCCTGAAGGCATCGTACTCACAAACTTGACACGTCGGTAACGCCATTCAGCGCTGTATCCGGAGGCTTGTAATCAGAGTGCAGCATCTGCGTGCTCCAGCCCGGGATCCGTGTAGAAAAAAATGCTGAAATGGCGGTTCACAGCTATCCGTAGGGAGAAAATCGAAAACCAAGCACAATTAGTAAAAAAAAAGTAAATTTTAATGTGCACTAGAAGACTATAAACATGCCACAAAGTAGCTCTGATGAATTTTGTCCCGCCCAACTTCTCCCCACGGATGCCTGTGAACCGCCATTTCAGCATTTTTTTCCTATCACAAAGAACAGCGAGGGTAGGCTTGAAACAACAATATATAGAAAAGTCACATCTACCAATAGTTTATTAATGGCCGATAGTAATCGTCCACGCTACATAATTGACAACATCGTTATACTGTTGGTCAGTATCTCAGACTGAGAAGAAACTGCTCAACAGTCAGAGAATATAAAGCAGAAGCTGCTGACATGACCCATCGCTTTCGAGAACGAGGACACAGTCAGAGAAATATCCAAAAATGCTTATCATAGAGCTTTAGTCACCCCAAGACCTAAACTTCTGACTCCCACCAGTACAATAAAAGATTCCAATGACAGTATGATCAGATTCATTTGGACATACAGTAACCAATGGAGCGCTATTCGTGACATACTAAACAAACATTGGCACATACTAATGGATGATGATGATTTGAAACAGGTTCCCCCGGATGGTCCCCGTGGGTGTCAGGGGTCCTCGGGTTGCTCCCGTGGGCATCCTGGAGTCCTCAGTTGTTCCCTGTGTGTGTCCGGGGGTCCTCGGGTGGTCCCCGTAAGCATCCAGGGGTCCTCAGGTGGTTCCCGTGGGCCTCAGGGGTCCTCGGTTGGTCCCCGTGTGTGTCCGGGGACCGATTGGTTTTAGTAGACATGTGACAGAGTCAACTTTTGGTAAGGATGTGACGTCATCCAAAGGGAGTTGTGTTTACTGTTTATTTTTGTTTATTTGGTGATTGTTTGAATTGCATTGGATATTGTTGGTGACTGATATTTTTCTAGGTTGACCATTGACTGGCATAGTGTTAAATCATGCACACATTATATGGGCATGATGTACCCACTGTGCCAATCAATTGGTTTATTGGCATTTGTAATGTGTTGATTTTTATATGAAATGTGCTTTATTTTGGGCCTGTTTTTTTAGCTACACCATTTATTGCTATAGTGTTAAAATATTGCCCATATTATATGGGCATGATATACCCACTGTATCAATGAATGGTGGAAGGTGGTGGTAGGTGCCTGGGGAGGGTGGTTAAGCCTCCTGGGTGGGTAATGGGGGAGGGTGGATTAACCCCTTAATTACTATAGCTGTTATTAACCGCTAAGATGATTAAGGTGTTAGGTGCCATTAGATTATATTTTTGTATGTAGTCTTGCTGGCATCAGAGGACATGGCTTTGCAGTATGCTGATGAGGACACCCTTCATGATGGCAAGGGTAAGTAGAATGGTTTTTATTTACTTTATTTATACTGCCTGGCTAATATTTGATTTAATAATGGACAAATGAGCTATTATCCATATCTGGATAATATTTATTTTGCCCATTACTGTACTGTATGTGTTTGGTGGGGTGGGGGGAGGTGTATTATTGAAATGTATGTCATCTTTATTTATTTTACAACAGGGTTGGTACTTAAGGCCAGATGGGACTCGCAGGGACCACAGAGGACCCACAGATGCCCAAAGGAACCACCCAAGAAACCCCGGACACCCACGGGGATGTCTTGGGGACCCCTGTGGGGCCCCCAGACACCTGTGGGTATCACCCAAGAGTCCCCAGACACCTCTGGGAACCACCCGAGGACCCTCAAACACCTGTGGGAACCACCCATGGGCCCCCAGACAACCGTGGGGATGACCCGGGACCCCCAGAAACCTTTGGGGACACCAAGGGGACCCCTGGTAGGACCCACAGACATCCGTGGGGACCACCTGGGGACCCCCAGGAGACCACCTGAGGGCCCACAAACACCCCTGGGGACCACCTGAGGACCCATAGACACCCATGCGGACCACCCGGGGACATCTGCCAGCCTATGTTGTCAATCCTGTGTTAAAATAAATTAAAATGATTTTATGTGAGGGTACATGGGGTGGGTTATTTTTTTGTGCTTATTACATATTGTAATGTTTATTGGGGCAGAGAGGGTGAGTGAAAGGCCATAGTACCCCCTTCACTCACCCCCTCTGCCACCAATAAAGCTGCTGTTATCCCTTAACCCGTTCATTGCCTTCGCGGTTAGCCGCTAAGGTAATGAAGATGACTGTAAATGCATTTTTATTGCATGGGATTGATGCCGGGGGTTGCCGGTGCTGATATTTATGGGTAACACTGCCGTATAGCTATAACTGTGTCCTGCTGCGTTTTTATACCTCCGCAGCAATATAGATGCAGCAGCCATTATTCGAGGTTGTATACCTTGGAAAACCCACGTCATGGCTGTTGGTTGACATGGCATGACATGGTTGTTCAGGAAAGCAAGGAATTTAAAAAATAAACTGGCACCTAGTGCACTCAGACAAAAGGAAGCAAGCCAAAACAACTGGCTGAGTCATAACAAAGGATTCTATGGGTGCAAAACTTGTAGGGCATGCCAGTTTAAGTCTCCTAATATCACGAGTTTCAGCTCTGACGTCACAGGTGAAAGCTTTAACATTAAAACCTGCCTTACCTGTAGATCGGATCATGTTATATACTTACTTGAATGCCCTTGTAAACTTCAATACGTGGGCAAAACTGAACAGGTCCAACAACATTGGAGAGGGGGTGACAGAGAGCTAGAATTATTGAAGAGAGAATCTTTTTGGATCCATTGATTGGGTAGTCTTACACCCAGAGGACTTAATATGGAATTGGACATTGTCCCATTTCTAAAGTGAATTATTCTAATTTTGGTTTTATGTCTCCCCTCCAGGCTCTATATCTCAAACTGTGCTCATTCCCTTGAGTCTTAGGGATTGTTTATTTCCATGTGTTAATTGTATCCATTTTCACTAATTAGAGTTTACTACCCACTCCAGTCCAACAAATAGTATATTTTGTATCTGTATTATATATGTATTTTATTACCACCGTACCAGTTATGTTTATTAATCATTCATTTTTTGTAAATGATATGCCTGAAATCACTGTCTAGTATAATATTTTATAAATAATTTGTATAATAAAATATGTGTTGTATCTTGTTCTGATCTCCCTCAATTAGAATCCATTGTATTAGGATTTTATTATATGTGTATAATTGCCATCAATCTGAGTCTTTTTGACTTTATTAGTACCTGAATTCTCTTATATTCCCTTATCAAACTCTCTTGTACTGATTTTTCATATATGTATATTGATAAATGTGTTATCGAGCGAATTACCATTATCCCTCATGATGTAGGTTATAGATCCAGCATATAATATTAACCCCCATAGCATAGTTAGAACATCTGTTCCATATGAATGAATTAGCAACCAAGCTATATATAGAGACACAGTGAAACTTTAGACTTCACACTCCTGATGAAGCCGACGTGATTACGTAGCGAAACGCGTAGAGTGGGAGTCTTCTTTCTTGTGGAGCAGTCTGGAGAGGGATCACGGAAGGTCCAGCCCCCAGCGAAAGGCAAAAATCGGATCTGACATCAGACGCCAAGCCGTGCGGTCACGCAGCAGAGCAGAGGCAGAGACGGCCGTGCATGGAGAGTCACGGGACGTGAGCCAGCTGGCTGATGATCTCCCCATACACTTATTAAGTGTGACATGCCCGTTTTTAATTTAAACATTGTGAGTGCATTTTTACTTAGATTAAATTATTTTATACCTTGGTTAATCTGCGCTATGCAAGTTTTTCCTCCCTCTCCACATTCCTGGGATATACCCTCCTGAGTACCTGAGCCACCTTGATGACTTCTTTCTTGACATCCACCACTGACTGATTGTCCACATTGCTGTTTTTAATCTTACATCTTGTAAGTAGCCATTCTACAGGAGCCAAGATTTTAGAAACTCATTTCCTCATTGCCCATTTCCACTGCACTTAGATCTGTTTTGCTTGTGTTTTCACCCCTATGCTCCCCCTGGATTTCGTGTTTACCACAATACAATTCATTCATTTCATTGCACACAAAGAAACAGAATTCATGAAATTCAAACAAAGCAACCGCGATTAACACGGTGCCTGGGGCGATTGGCCGCGTCAATGCCGCGTGGAGTATAGCACAGCACACGAAAATGGCTCCGTGATTTGTTCGAATAATGGCCGCTGCATCTGTATAATGCTTAGAAGAATGCTCTAAAGTTATGCTGCTATATAGGCTCTACATATTACTTTATAGAGGTTATTCTGCTTCATATGGCATACTATAGTAATTATATATATATATATATATTGTAGATACCAAAATAGCTATTTTTGGTAAAATTGTTTATTCAGCTCAACAATCAAGGAGGTCTAGATTTGTGATACTTTGAAACATTATTATAATAGCCTCCACATGATCACTATTCTATATCTTTAAAGAGAAATACTTTGTTTGGATAAAGCTGTGTTCCCTCTTTTCTATATTATAATAGACCTCTTGTATACGCATTGGACCGAATATCAAGGTTTAAACTTAGGACGCGAATATCTTTAATTCTAAATAGTACTTAACTAGCTGATTCCTTTCCGATACATAGGGGCCTATGCACTAAAGATTCATAAAAAAAATCGCTTTCCATTTAAATCGACGTTTTTATGAGCATTGCTATCACGGTATTCAGAAAGCCTTGATTACCTGTCATAGCAAAATTCACAAAATTAGCCGTGATCTGATGAACGACCCTCTGAAAAGGCCTTATCCGGCGAGTTGTATCTACTGCAGAGAGAGCTGCTCTGAGAGAGCCGTCTCTCCCTGTGCAAATCTTGCCCGAAATGTATGTGTATAAATTTTAATATTGCTAATAGTGTAGCTGTGCAGGGTCTCCTGAGCTTAACTGCATTGGTTTCAGCCTCGGGGACCCCCTACATCCCGAGATACAGGCTCCGTTATGGGGTGCCGGTATCTCCTATGCATTTTAGTCCAACGGTCACGTGACGCAGACATTTGAATGCACAGGAGATACCGGCACCCCATAACGGGGCCTGTATCTCGAGAAGTAGGGGGTCCCGAGGCTATCCGCTATGGTAATGAAGTTTACTGTAAATGCATTTTTATTGCATAGGATTCATGCCAGGGGTCTCTGGTGTTAATATTAATGGATATCAGCTCCAGAGATTCCCGGCATCAATCCTATGCAGGAAAAATTCATTTTTTTTCTAAGTCCCATCTCTTCGCTTCTCTGCAGGTTTCCAACACCTTTACGACGACTTTTTCTGGCATGAGGATTTTGTGATAAAATCAAAATTCTAGAGCGGCGATAGGTGTTCATAGCCTAATCACTGCTACTAGAATTGCGCGAGTTTATGAACATGCCAAAAAGCGGCGATAAGTGGCTTATCACCACTCCCTCGTGATTTTTTTAATGAGCAATTTTTTTGGGGGGGGCGATTCAGTCTTTTAACGCCCACTTACCACCGCTTACTGAAAAGCAGTAGGCATTTTTGTCGCTAAGTGCTCGATAAGTGTCTTATGGATGCTTACTTGATAGGCCCCATAGTGTTACTACCATAATCTATTTAAATACTTAACTTACTGGTTGGTAGTAGACAGCGGTCTCACCAATGGGGATTTTTAATCATCACTGTAAATAAATTATCACTTGCGTCGATGTCTTTGCAATAAACCTTTATTATTTTTTCAACGTATAAAGTGGGAGATTTAGCATTTTTCCATATGTCAAATTCGTTGTTAGCGATACATGTGAGGTATATATTGATACTTCTCATCTCAGGAATATTGCGATTCCGTGATTATTAAATCACCCCGTTATATTTACCATATGTACTTTGAGTGCAATTTGTAGGGACCATTTGTAAGCTCTCTATCTTACATATAAGTGTTTTTTTTTGTCTAAATTGCTATATCCCTGTGCACCCTAGTGTTTCTATTTTATACTAACTCTAGAGCGGCTTTGGGTTTGAGCGGGTAGTCAACTTTAGTGACATATACATTTATTTAAGGAGGCAGAAACAGAAACTTTAACACAAACTTCATCTCAGTGATAACAACAGCTTCATTTCCACTTCTCACAGAGCATACCCTGCCCTGATAGCTTACATTTCCTAGGTGTCATTACCTGCATGGCCACATGGTGGCAAATAGTTTGATTAATTTGAACAGAAGCAGTACTTTGCAATTTCACATATAATATTTTGCTTCTCCTTCTCAAGAGATGTGTTATTTAATCCCTTTTTCCGCACAAAATCCTGAAAATTATCTCCGCTCTGCAGTTGTATTTTGGGCAGTTAATATCTCACTCTACAACACAATAGTGTTGAAGTGTGAAAAGTACACAATACTATCACCTAAAGCTCCAATATGACCAAATTAAATTAGGAGCAGGTGATTGGCTTTAAAGGGTACTAAACCTATAGTATTTTTAATTTAATGTATCTAAAAACTGTTTTTGCTTTTCCTTTGGTCAATGGGGACATTTTTGTAGAAGAGAATCACATAAGTACAGAACGTAGTGTACAGACAAACACAGGCCATTTATTTATTTATAAAATGTTTTACCAGAAAGTAATATGTTGATAGTTACTTCTTATTTGTAAGTATGTTTTGGGCACAGAGTTAATAATGATAACAATACATGGTTACATTAAAAGAACAGAGGTTGTACATTCACTTCACAAACATTTTATGGACAGTTAGAGATATGATTATTGGCATATTTAACATTTAAAGACAAAATGAAAATTGTGTTAGGAGAGGTTGGATAGGCCTGCAATGTGTTAGGAGCGGCTCTGCCTCAAGGAGCTTACAATCTATAGGTAGGGTCAGTTGAAACATTGGGTAAAAGGGATAAAAGGGCTGGTGAGTTTCAGATTGAAATAGGGCAACTTTAACATTGCCAAACATCAGCAAATGGTTCACACCCTTTGGCTGCCCTTTGGCTGTGCCTAAGGCTGTCCGCCTTTGGGGTGAGGCAGATGTAGACTGAAGGGCTTCAGATTGAAGGCTGCTGTGGTTTCAGAGTCCTTAATATCATCTCTATATATTACACTTTCATGATGATAGGTTTGGAGTTGGTATATAAACAGCTTTGATAAGGCTTTATCCGTATACAGGATGTTTGTATTTCTTTTCAGTAAGCTTCATGTAAGTACTGTATTTCAGGTGATAAAATGCATGTAAAGTACTAGACAATTTTGTAGCTGTTCTCACGGTAACATTAATGAGTTTTATTTCTTTGCACTAGAATATGTTCCAATTCCCAGTAGGAAGGGTAATCACCAGAACATCCTCAACCAGAGAGAGATGTTCTGGATTTTAACCCTAAATACTTTGAGCCCGGCTGTGATCAACGCTGATTGGGAATTAAAAAAAAATTTTATCATGAAATAATGGGACACTTCCAGTTGAACTTCAAAATGTAGTCTTAGTATATTGATTGATGTTAAATATTCAGATATTAATTTTAATTCTGAATGTTATTCAACCACAACTTTCCTCTCAATATTACCTTATGTACTCTGGATTAATTTACAATATTGATTTATATTATTCACTAGCTGAGACACCCGGCGTTGCCCGGGCGTGGAAGGGCAGGGGCCATGGAGTGGAAGGGAAGGAGGGGGGGCATGGAGTGGAAGGGGGGAGGGGCATGGAAGGGCGTGGAAGGGCGGAGGGGGGGGCCAAGGGGCGTGGAAGGGCGGGGAGGGCAAAGGGCAGGGGGGCAAAGGGCAGGGAGGGGCAGGGGAGCAAAGGGCAGGGAGGGGCGGGGGGCAAAGGGCAGGGAGGGGCAAAGAGCAGAAGGCAGGGAGGGGCGGGGGGCAAAGGGCAGGAGGGAAGGGAGGGGCGGGGGGGCAAAGGGCAGGAGGGGCAAAGGGCAGGGGGGGCAAAGGGCAGGGGGAGTCAGGGACGCATTAAATAACCCATTCCCCTGCATTTACTCACCTTGCACACGGCCGCGCTCCTCTTCCTCCGGGTACCTGCCGCCCTCCTCCTCAACCTCGGGCTCCTCAGCGGAAAGGCTGAGATGCTCTGGTGAGGAGGTGCTGTGCCTTTCGCGGGGAGAGGCGGAGACAGCCGGAGGAGCGCCCTCGGGGATGGGGAGCGGCCTGTGTGAGGGGAGAGCCGCACAGTGCGTGCTCTGTGTGTGTGTGTGGGGGGGGGTAACCGGGGGGGTGTAGGAGAGCGCCGGGGAGCTATGTCATTGGCCTGAGGTGGAGTGATGGGCCAAAGCTCCAATGCGATTGCCCCTAGGGACAGAGGACACGCAGACAGACATACAGTGCTTTCAGAAATATATAGTAGATATATACACACACCCACATCTATATACTCATACTCCTGTATACCCACATATACATATCTATATACATACCCATAAATACCCACATATAAATACACATATATATATATATATATATATATATATATATATATATATATATATATATATATATATATCTACACATATATATACCTACCTACAAACACACATCCACATATATAAATACCCACATCTACTTTAATGCTAACACATGAATCCACACCTCTATCCCCTACATAAATCCCTATATAGATTTACCAATATCTACCCAGTGCACCCCTCCTCGCATCTAAGTGCAAATATTCCCAACGACCCCCCGTAATCGAAAGGTGTGGAAAGGGAGAGCGCGGGAGCAGCTTCCACTCCAGCCCATGTCTGGACGCATGGCTGGACCGCCGCTATGCGCCTTTAACTCCACCGTGAAAGGAGCGCAAGCGCCGCATGCCCCTTGGCTGCGGGAAACCCCGTGGGTACCGGGAGGGGGACCTGACCGTGTCCCGTAGGTCACTTGTGTGCCTCCCGCGCGGGCCGCACACGATGGCAACCAGTCCCACACCTACCCGGCACTGCCTGTGTGGGTCGCGTGCTTCCACCGGACCCCCCCCCCACGCACACAAAAACCTCTGCCCTGAGACCACTAATCCTGCCGGGCATCCGCCGTGGCCCCAAAAGGGTAGGAGGGGGGGGGGGCTCTGCCCCACGCTATGCTCCCACTCGGGAGAAGGATGCCCCCCCGGGGGAGAAGCTGTACTTACGTGGCCTCGGGTCCAGGAGAGTGCGGGTAGAGCTCCAAAGCAATTAGCTGGCGGGTGGCAAAGAGGACTTGCCCCCGCCAGCTTGGCCTTAAAAAGGAGGGGGGGAGGAAAAAGCGTGGGGAGAGGAGAAGGTGCGCGCGGGTCCGTGTGTCCGTGTGTGTGTGTGTGTGTGTTTGGACCTTTGGCCTGTCACTCCGCCTCAGGCCAATGAGAGGTGTGCGGGGGCGGGCGGGCCAAGGGACCAATGAGATTGCCGCTAGGGACAGTGTGTGTGTGTGTGTGTGTGTGTGTGTGTGTGTGTGTGTATTAGCTTATATTGACTCTTCCAGAGTACATCCACATCATCTATAATACTTGTAGCCACACAAGACTTATATATATATTTGAGTTTCAGTTTTGATGATATTCATGCACTTGTATACTGTATATATACTTGTCTTGATGAATATAAATGTGTTATCACATAGAGCTTTCATTCATTATATATTGAATGTCATGTAGTTCAAATTATGTATTTGATCAACAGTAATCATCATCCTTATTTTTAATGATACATTGTTATTTAAGTGTTTTTATCCATTTGTTTATACAGTATATAGATATATATTTTTATTTCCAATTTTTGGTCAATTATACAGTGATAATGTCTTATGACATTATCTTCACTTATGGGTTGTTAGGATTTATCACACAT
The DNA here is from genome assembly GCF_040206685.1 of Ascaphus truei. Taxonomy (NCBI): domain Eukaryota; kingdom Metazoa; phylum Chordata; class Amphibia; order Anura; family Ascaphidae; genus Ascaphus; species Ascaphus truei. The sequence continues at coordinate 75,671,939 of NC_134484.1, forward strand.
TAGACGGGTGACTTGTTTATTTTTTATTTTTTTGTCATTTCCTTTTTTCTCTGTATTCTATTGTTGTCCGGTAGTGGGCTCTGTCATAATTGAGGTAGATGCCATCCATTACCCTCGTATGTCCTCCTCCATTCTTTGTACACCTGGGGAGGACCTTAGTAGTGTTTCTGGTGGGCGGACCTTCCGGTGTGCTGTTACAACTAAATTGGGCACCTTGAGAGGAACATTACTCTTTGACAAAGCTCACGCATGCGTGAAACACATCAGATTTTCCTCTCAAGACTCCTGTGTGCTAATATTTTGTTGCATGATCCAATAAATCAAATCTTATAGTGTACTCAGCCTCCATTTTTTGCCGGCTTATTGGAAACGCAGTGCAACGCCTCCACTCTCCCCCTCTGGAAGATCACTTCCGATATATACAGTACTTTACTGTATGCAGGGTTGACACCAAAATACTGCATGCCCATGTCCACAAAATATGACCTAATTGTCACGGGAGACTAGTGCTTATACCACAAAAATACCTGGATCCTTTGATTGAACAAAACGTGAGATAAAATACATTGTTATTTATTCACACAAGAAACACACAGCTTGATTTACAAAATAACATGAAATAACACTTACGAGAATGAGGTAAAAGGAAATAAATGGTTTCCAGAACGAAAGTAAACAAAATGCAGTCTCTCGGTATCAATTCCCAGGAGCGGGGTTGATACGCATACAAGAGACGCAAACTCGTCTTTGGCTAGGGGCGCCACTTGCAGTCCATGTTTCTCCGCCAAAAGAAATATCTTCGTTCTGCCCTTGAAGAATTCGTTTACAAGTCCTTAGTTCTAACGAACAATCGTAGCGGGTTACAATCCTTGTTGCAATGGAATTGTCTCTGTACCGCACGCTATTCCTTTAGATGGATCAAAGAAGAACACTGTTGAATACACACCTGCACGGGCTTATAACACCCTCACAAGCCTATCCAGGTAATACACAGCCAATCTTGGCGTGGGAGGCAAATTTCCACCCAATGGCAAGTTTGCCAACTGTCACGGGAGACTCCTGTGGCGGGTAGGATCTCGGTGGCCAGAACAGCACGAGCGTAGTAGGGGTCACAAGCAGGGGTCCGAGGCAGGCGGCAGGTAGCAAAGTCAGGTACAAGCAGAGGTCCGACGCAGGCGGCAGGTAGCGAAGTCAGGAAACAAGCAGAGGTCCGAGGCAGGCGGCAGGTAGCGAAGTCAGGTAACAAGCAGAGGTCAGCAACGAGGAGATTGGAACAGGACAGGGGAGCAAGGACAGGTCTGGGGGCAGGGACAAGCCAGATTACCAGCAAGGGCTTTTACTGTGAACAGACTTCTATAATACAGGTACAGGTACAGAAAACAGATCAGGATCAGAAGCATGTGCATAAGGAGTCTGACTTCAAGCAAAGGCAAAAACAACAGACAGGAAGCAAGCTATAAAGGACAGAGACAGGAGCAACAAGAAGACAGACAGACAGAGGAACCCAGATCCAACAGAAGGCAGCAGCACACCCAGTGGACAAGGAAGCTATGGCTAGGCAGAAGGTCTAGGCAATCCTGACATTACTCCCCCTCTCAAGAGCGTTCTCCGGACGATCCTCCAGGCTCTTCCCGGAGGCCTTGATGAAAAGTGGACTCAAGGTGACCCACCTCTGGTGGTTTGTCAGCGGGCAGAGAGTACTCCACAGGTACAGACTGAAAAAGTCCATCAGAAAGCCGACAGAGGAATTCAATTCTCTCTCGGAACAGTTGAATGTCAGGATGCATCAACCCAAACGCCAGAGAATCTGTGAGCAGTAAGCTTGACTTTGCAGAGTAGGTCACAGGCTCAGCAGAGGACGCATCAGATATTCGTAGATAAACGGAAGAACGTGCGCTTGTCTTCACAGCAGGAGCAGAGGAGCCAGTAGATCCTCCTGACAAGCCTCCAGGTTTAGCAAGGTGTCCCTGATGAAAGGCCGACTCACGATGGCCTTCGGACAACACTCCATGTTTTGCAGGAACACATGGATCAGCAACAACTCCGGACAACCCTCCAGGCTCTTCAGGGAAATCTTGATGGAAGGCCAACTTAATGTGTACGTCAAGTGCTGATGGGAAATCTGTGAGAGGTGCATTTATCCTCATCGCAAGAGCGTTGGCATCAGCATCAAGAATATTAGGCATAGCAAGGAACTTCACCAGGGATCCGTCTAACGTCATAACAGGGGCATCGGGAACAGATACATCAGGCTCTTCACATGCGGCAGAGGGGACATATTCACTTTCCGTTGTCTCTTTTTGCGACTGCCGTTTCGTGGCATCACCCAATGAAAAACCAGCTATTCGAGTTTTCAGCTCTTCCTCCAGCGAGGCTCTGGTTATGCTCAGTGTGGCCTTCAGCTCCTCATGCTGTTCTTTGGGGACACACTAGGTACTCATAATCTTGCAGCATCTTTATTTTGTAGGCAGTCTGGAAACTTTCTTCCTGCAGAACTCGCTGCTTTTCTTCAGCATTCACCCATTTCTCCTTGGTGTCCTGCAGATGTGTACGCAGTTCTCGCAGCTGACTCTGCAGCATATTTTCTGCTTGTGTGCGCCGCTCCAGGGAGACACGTTCTTCTTGCAGCACTCTCTCTGCATTCTGCAGTGCTGTCTGCACGTCTAACTTTTCCTGGGCCAACTGTTTCTTCTCCTCTCCTAATTTATGAAGTTTCTTATCTCCTTCACTGACTTGGACATAGAGATTCTTGCACTCTTGTGTTACAGTTTCAAAACTGATATTTAACCCTTTGAAGATTTCTCTCAATGAACCTAGTTCTGTGTTGAAGTGGCAACTCTTCTCTTTAGAGGCTTCCAGCTCTGTAGTAAGCCTGTGAACCTCTTTCTGAGATGCTTCCAGTGCTGCGTCAACTTGAGCCATGAAAGTCTGGTACTGGGCAGAATCAGCGTAGGCCTTCTCCAGCTTACTTGACAAGATCAACCTGTCATTCTCCAACTGATATTTTTCTTTTTCCCAGTCACCCTCTGCTTTTTCCAGCGCTAATTGCATCCTTGATTTTTCTTCTATCAATAGTCTCTTCTCCTCTTCTGATTCATGGAGTCTTTTATCTCCTTCACTGGCTTGGACAGAGAAGTTCTTACTCATTTGGTTTATAATTTCCAACCTACTATTTAACTCTTCGGAGGCGTCTCTCATAGAACGTATCTCTGTTTTCAAGTAGCATCTCTCCTCCCGAACGACTTCCATCTCTTTTTTGAAGTAGCAAACCTCCTCCTGGGTGACTTTAAGCTCTGTATTAAGCCTGTCAATTTCCTTCATAGAGATTTCCAGGAATTCGTTACTTTTAGAAGCGAGGCGCCGATTCTCAGCAGCATCAGTATATGCCTTCTCCAGCTCAGCTGAAATGCCATCCAGGTCACTCTCCAACTGCTCTTTTTCTTTCTCCTGTAGAACACACTTAGCAATTGCTGAGGATAGACAGTTTTGTAGTGCAGAATTAGCTTCTTGCTCCTTATCTAAACGTCCATACAGACAATCAATCGCTTTCTGTGCAGCTTGAAGCGTCTGAGTAGGAGCATCTTTCTTCTCTTCCACTATTCTTGCTATACGTCTGTGAGTTGCCTTAATCTGCAGCATATCTCTTTCATCAAATGCAGACTCTGAGGTTAAATTTTCATTCTTAATTCCTTCTGCAACTTCCACAGTAATGCCTCCCTTCTTTTTCTTCTTCTTCCTTGCTTTGAGAAGTTCTGAAGAATCAGTGGTACTGTGTTCACATTTACTGCTCAAGACTGTTTGAGTGGGAGCCATAATTAAACCACACTTCCCAAGAAACCAGTAAAGAGGAAATGTGTTTTTAAAACAGAAGCATTAGAATGAACAACAGGAATATTAGACACAGAGAGACACAAGATAGGAGAGCTGACCCTTTGAGACTTTAGCATCAGTCACAGAGATTTATAAATGCAAGGAAAAAACATAGACAGAGAAACCTGTAGTTATATCTGAATCTTTAGGCATCAGGTGTAGGGATATCATATAGACAGAGAGAACCTGCAGTTACATCTGAATCTTTAGGCATCAGGCGTAGGGAGATGATATAGACAAAGAAAACCTGCAGTTGAATCTGAAACTTTAGATATCAGGCATAGAAATATCATAGACAGCAGGAAACTAATACAGAGAAAACTTGTAGTTAGATCTGAAACTTTTGACATCGGACATAGGAATATCAGACAGAGAACCCTGCAGTCAAATCTGAAACCTTTGATATCAGGCGTAGGGATATCATATGTTGCAGAGAAACAAACTTTAGGGTAACTTGCAGGTAAATCTGAAACCTTAGAACCAATCATATGAAAAACTACAGATTGCAGTGATTTTTCCTGCATGCAGTAACAAAATAATGGAAGCACTCTTGTCTTTTGAAATGGGAACCCTGTGAACAGCAATGGTCCAACCAGGGATGCAGAGACAAGCCTTATCCAGGAAATGAAAAGTCAGAGTCTAAAAAGGTGACAACAGGTACTGCAAGGGTTAACCCAGGCACTGCACAAAACAAAAAATCTCAAAGAAAGCTGCAATAGTCTCTGCAGCAACAGTTCTAGGGCCTCATGCAGTAAGCATCGATTATGTGAAATCGGCAATCTTACCGATTAGTCATGTTATTGGCGATTTTTCCTCTCCGTATGCAGTAAGTGCCGAATACATTCAAAATCAACCCGAAAACAAATCCGCCCACTCTCACGATGATTAGCCGATCACACACAGGTGTATCGGCGTGCGTGGCGCGGTGCTGTTAGGTTGCCCAATCACAAATCTTGCTGAATCAGGCGAAACAAGCATGTTTTTGATTGCGCGCCATATTTAAAGGCAACGTGTACTGCTAATCATTCTCTGTGTTGTTGGGAGTGAGAGAGAGAGAGACGCACAGAGCTGGACGATTGAAGATTTGCATATTGACTGAGAGACTTGTTGTGTATTGGGTGAGCTTTGTCCTTTGTTGTTTTGTTTACATCTTTGTCTTGTTTTATATGTGGAAGTGTTTCGTGTGATTGCCTGTACATTTCTTGTCTGTTTTTTGTGAGTGCTGGAAGTATGCCCGCAAAGCGTGGGAAGAGTGATGCCGGTGGGAGTGGGAGTGCTACTCGTGCGAGTATGCGTCGGAGTGAACGTACTGTTCAGGGGAGTGATGTTGCTGAGAGTGAGAGTGGTGTTGCAGGGAGTGGGAGTGCTGGTGCTGCGAGTGGTGTTGCTGGGAGTGGGAGTGCTGTTGCTGGGAGTGGGAGTGCTGTTGCTGGGAGTGGGAGTGCTGTTGCTGGGAGTGGGAGTGCTGGGAGTGCTGGTGCTAGGAGTGTGAGTGCTGTTGCTAGGAGTGGGAGTGCTGGTGCTAGGAGTGGGAGTGCTGGTGCTAGGAGTGGGAGTGCTGGTGCTAGGAGTGGGAGTGCTGGTGCTGGGAGTGCTGCTGGTGGCGCAGTTGCAGATGGGGTGGATGGTGGTGGCGTGCTTGCTGGTGGGCAGCTTTTGGAGGCTCTTCCATTGGAAGAAGGAGAGTCCAGTCAGCACCAGCCAAGCTCTGACCCTAAACCTGCTCGGAAGAAACGTGTGGAGAAGCCACGTAATCCTCGCTTCAATGACCAGGAAAATACAGCTCTTGTCACTGGCATTCTGGAGCACTATGACAGTATATATGGACATTTACTAGGTAAGTGTACCTTTACATTTATTATTCAAATACATGTGATCCTAGGTCATCTGAGTTTTGTTCATATGCAAATATGGGTTCACAATATCTTTCTATGTTAATTAGTCTGGAAACACAGCTTTTTATCATGCCTTACAAGGACAACTAAACACAGGCGGTCAATTTGCCATAACTGCATACAATATGAATGCAAGCTTGCTTACATGTATAGGTTTAGTAGTGAATGCTCATGTGCTTCACATATTACACCTAAAACAGCATGTTTGCTATCTCTTGGAACAGCTAGCAGTGTAGGAAACTGGTGCTTATATTATTATTAATTTACCTCATATATTTTATATGTTTTTCAAGGGCGGACAAGTTCAGCAAGCAGAAAAGAGATGTGGGACACAATAGTCATTGGTGTCAATGCGTGTGGGAATCATGTGAGGGACAAGCGGAGTTGTCACAAGAGATTTGATGATATTAGGTCCAAATTGAAAAAGAAAATACAACACCAACGCGTGCATGCTACTGGCACTGGAGGTGGGCCCACACCACAACGTCTCATATTAAGTCCATTGGAGGAGCTGCTTCGGGCAAAATTACTTCCCGTCGTCGTGGAAGGCTTACCTGGTGACCGTGATATAGGAATTTACCCCTCACAATTTCCACCAGGTGAGAAATATTACTGTACTAGGCGTGTCGTTGCTTACAGTTATTTTGCATAGTTACACTGCTTTTTATACTGTCTTCACAATATAAGCATACCTGCATCTATATATGTATATGTCTGATTCTGTATATATATATATCTCAAAATAGACATATATGTTGTAGTCCTACTAAAAGCAGTAACTAATATAGCACGTGCCATTGCGTGCTCATTTACATGTGAATTCCCAAAATGCATTGCTGCAGTGGAAGCAATTGATGGTGGGCGAAGATGGGGAACAACAGGGTAGTACACATGTGTAACACATGTTAATGAGAAATTATTACTAGCTACAGGTACAGAACAGAAATATGTAGAATATTATTGTGTATTTTATTTATTTTACTCCGACAAACATGACATTACTGCCTATTTTAAGCATGCATCAAATATATTGCATGCAACGGCCTACAAACATCACTTGCACTAACACATCTATAGTTGTTTATGAAAAGGTCCATTTTTACTTTAACTCATATACAGACAGCATAATGAGGCACACGTATCATATTTTATGTCATTGTTTTCATAACTTAAAAACTGCACACGACTATTTAGCTCATCTACCATTGTGTTAAAGCAGCTGCAATTAATATCTCATCACAGCATACACTTCAACAGAGGGGGTGGGGTTCAGCACACACACTAATTACAGCCTCATTTTAGGGTCAACTTAGTTCACACTATTTTCACCTGTTTCAAGTCATTGAAAGGTGTGGCTGATTAGGCTTTTTGGGGAAGGGAATACCGTTCTTACAACCTGACTAGCACAACTGAAGTTAATCACACTCATTTGAAAGCTTCACTTTAGCTACTAAATGCCCCAACAACTCATTACTTATCAAACCGTACGTCACACATTAGTTCACTCATATCTATAGTTGAACTACTACTATCAACGACACATTATCACACACTGCATGTGTTGTCTTGTTTAGTCACAGCCACATTCATGTGTGCCACATCTTATATTAATGTACCACACATATCCTCTACCAAAAACAACACTTTGTGCAATATGACCACCTTCATGATAACCATTGTGAATGGTCATCTCATGATAGTTATGTACATTATGATACTGATATCACTACACAACATATGATTTTTATGTTCAAATTTAATCTATTTATCCTCACGCATTACTGCAGGAACATAGTATGTTTTATGTTAGGGAACTCAAAAGTTCTAAGTACACAGGCATGTACATTGTTATTACAACTATTTATGTTCACTTTCACACACACATTTTGGGTTAAGGAAATGATGCTGTTAGGTACTCATAAATACAGAACATACAATAACTGTTTGTTCAATATTTACACATGTAAATGTAAAACTTATGTTATTGTTATATATAGTTGCCCCTGAAGGACATGTGTCACCTGAGACTGAACAAGTGTCTTCACCTGGGTCAGCCAGCTCAACACACCTAGAAGGTGAGTGTATCAGTTGGTGGCCATATAATATGTGCTCTTCTATATGTTATGTTGTCATGTTCATTATTTGTTTTGCACATCTTCTTTAAATAGGATTACTTAGTGTCAGTGAAAATGAAGTGTAAGCCAACTTGTATTGTGTTAGTGATGTTAACTATCATGTAGGAGTTGTGAGTTTACAGCAAGTTTTCATTCACTCATATTTCATACTGAGTCCAAACATTATTCTTAAGTCAAGGTAGTTTTTAATGTGAGGTTATAAAACGTATGGAAACATGTTAGTTGTTACTTATGACACAGTACAATTACATAGTAACACAGCAGAGATTAACATGCCATTTAATAATGTGTACATTTATTTGTAGAACATGATGAAGAGGATTTTGATGATGATGATGATGATGATGATGATGCCGCCGCCGCCGCCGCCATAGACACACAAATACAAGCAACTGACCATGAAGAGGTTCCAATTGAAACTGTTTTACCGCCAAAACGTCCAGCAAATACCACATATGATGCAATTGTAGCTTCTGAGGGAAAAATTGTGGAAGCAGAAAATCGTCGCCATTCTGACCTGATGACAGTGCTGGAAAGGATGATTGCACTGCAGGAAGAAACAGTTTCACAATTGGCACATCTCCACAGAGTCTTCATTGAAGTGCCTAAACAGTTGCAAAAAATCAACACCTCATTCGAAGCATTAGTTGTTCAGCAAACACAAGCTAATTACTGGAGAATGACTAATGTACCACAATTCAACACCTCACAGCCAGGATCTGTTCATGCAGGTCAGTTTTCACCACATTCATCTGATATTCATTCACCAGGCCCAAATGTTACCGGTCAAGTAGCAGACATTGCTGTGCAGGTTCCTGACGACATCCTACCGCTGCCATCTGTACAAATTCAGTAGCTGACACCTACAAAGGAGGCCACAAAAAGAAAACACAAGCAGTTACTACTGACCAGTTTTTGGTCAAAAACAACAAAAGACACACATGAAACAGACCAACCAGTGTCTACCAACTTGCTCACATGTGTCAGTGGGCACAAGCCCTGTCCGTGAACAGTCACTACCCAAAAGCCCTGTAGGTGAGTCACTGCCCAAAAGCCCTGTAGGTGAATCGCTGCCCAAAAGCCCGGTAGGTGAATCGCTGCCCAAAAGCCCTGTAGGTGAATCGCTGCCCAAAAGCCCTGTAGGTGAATCACTGCCCAAAAGCCCTGTAGGTGAGTCACTGGCCACAAGCCCTGTAGGTGAGTCACTGGCCACAAGCCCCGTAGGTGAACAGTCACTGCCCAAAAGCCCTGTAGGTGAGTCACTGGCCACAAGCCCTGCCCGTGAAGTGCCAGAGGCCACTCAAAGTGGCTCTGTTGTGCCTAAAGTTGGTGGCAAAAGAAAAAGGAAAATTCAAGAGACAACAAGCAGGCCTGTTACTCGCTCGCAAAAGGAACAAAAAAAATAAATGTTATAATTCAGAAAATATGTCTTTGGCCTTGTTTTGTTGACTTCAGATTATCTAATTACTATTGTATGTATGCTGAGGACTGTGTTGTTTCCAAACTTTCAAGTATGTTTTTGTACACGTGAAGTTTTGGAAATGTTAACACTCCTAATTAATGAATAGTGTTATAAATATTTATGTTTTAATCGTCTGTTCAGTAATGGTCCACCAGGAACCAGTTGCTAAGTTTAGAGAAGCTGCCATTGACTTTGCAGAAAAACATTGCATTTGGGTGTGTTAATTGATGTAATCATTGCATGTGCATATTATTTTCATGCAATTATTAAAGCACCTATTTAACTGCAAACATCTTTCTTGTACGTGTACAGCAGGATTTTGTGTTAAATATTACTTACCTTTGGTGGCCATTGTAATGTTGTCCTTTAATCATTTATGTGTTCTTGTTTCAAGAACATCTCTGAATTGATACTAATATATATGTAGTATGTATTGATATATGCACACACACACACACACACACAGACACACACTGTGTGTGTGTGTGTGTGTGTGTGTGTGTATATATAGTACTATCTAAACTGGTATAGATGTATTTACAAAAAACATACACTTCATGCTTCCTTGTGAAAACACACTATTTTAATAATACAGGCCTAATGTTTGACAACTATACTAAGTGTGAGCCTCTAACATTATTGGGTGCAAACAAATGTTTATTACTTAATTCACTCATGTTTATCACCATTTAAATAGGTTTCATACAAGGCCTACTTACTGCCATCAATATGTTGTGTGTACTCCAGCAATATTTAAAAAAAAAAAAAAAAACATTTTTTATATATATATATATATATATAATATATATATATAAAAAAAAATTTTTTTTAATTTTTTATATATATATAATATATATATATATATATATATATATATATATATATACACATACACATACACATACACATACACACAATATACATATAGTACAATATACACTTTATATATATATATATTTATGAGAGAGATATATTTATATATATATATATATAGATACACACGTATTTAAACTCATGCAGACAGGGACTTAACCAGACTTTCAAATACACACAGAAATGTATGTGGGAACAAAACATTTCATTTTGCAGGTGTGTGTATTTACTGATATGGCTGTCTAAGCACTATTTTCACACAGTGCTCATTGTTATTTTGCAAGAAAACTCAATGTTACTGAATGAAAAGTGTAGTAATGTTTTCAGAAACGAGATAAAAAAAGGATACATGTTTGTCCCACATGCGGCTATCACAAACCACAAATGTTCAAGCAATTATAACTAGAAATCCAATTGGCGTTTGAAATAAGGAGTTACAGTTTATACTTTTGTTGACCTTGAAAAGGAAACACAGCAATTTGTTAGCCATTGAGCAGTTTCATTTTGATGAGCAAAGAACAGATACCTGCACACATCTTTTGTGCTACTCTGCAATGGCTGATGAATTGGTGACAATTATGAATCCGAATTTAGGTTATAAATACATGATTTCAGAAGCAATTTTATCAACTTGCGGACACCAAGCAAGCACACGCCAAATCTATGATTTGATTCGAGCAAAATATCCTTATTACCAAAACCGTCGGCATGCGCGCAATTTTAATTCCTCAATAACATTCACTTTATCAACTAATGACTTTTTTGAATGTGTGCAGGATAAGCTAGAACACAACTATGGTTTCTGGAAGATTGCCAAAGAAAAACATTTCACCGTGAAAGAAGGCACATATATTGTGGTTAAAGGCATATTTATTCCTAATGCCAATAGCAATGGATCCGCTACTACTGTTCCGTGTGAATCGATACCTGCTGCAATATCTGCACCCTCCATTCCTGAAACCCACATTGTACAAGAACATAACTACAATGATTATGTACCAAGCCTTTCAGCTGAAAATGCATTGGAATGGGTACCCGAAGAAATGAACATACCTCCCGACCAATTGTTTGAAGAAAGCAGTGGCGATTCCTATGAGCGCTTCATGGAGGAGATGTGTGTCATACTGGATTCAGCGGGTGGGTCAAGCGTGGATGAAAAAGCCTTGCATTTCTGGAGCGACCAGTTGCAGCCAGACGAAGAGTTAATTCTAGAAGAATGGTAAATATAACAACCGTTATGAGTTGACTCTGCGTTTAAATATTTTTTTTTTTTCTAACCACCATTTTCCCTTTCAATGCGTGGATACAGCGTAACATAGCAGACTGCATAACATGTAGCGATCACAAACAAATTGTTTCCGAATACAATATAGTAGAACCTGAAAGAGTAGTACACATTGCTGACGGAATAAATATACGTACTTTCCTATCACTTTAAACATATTAGCAACATTTTACCATAACTCTAACACATACCTGTTTTGTTATCATGCTACATCTACAACATTTAAAAGCGGGTCCACCACGTATGACGTGGGACCCTTGTCATGGCCCAAGGAGTCCTTAAAAAGGATTACGGATGTAAGTCCCGCCCCCAAGCGACGTGCGCGCCTCAAAGCCTATTGGCTGTCATGTTTTGTTATAGTAACGGTAACTGCAGTGTGTCATACAGTGGGGGCGTACACTGGGCGTTAGCCGAATGTTAATTGAGTGGGAGGAGTGTTAGCGTGCGTTTCACGCTGGTTTAACATGACGTCACACGTATTGCATTTGCGCATTGTGTTATCGGCCGTCCTTTCTGTCCAAACACGTCTGTTTAAAAAGAATACAGATGTACTCGTTTAGAACGAATGTAGTTTCGTATTCATTGTATTTGAAATAAAGATTTTATGTTTAATGGTATTTTCAAGATGTATTGAACGCACAACGTACGCTTTGTTTTGCGCATGCGCTAACAGTTAGTGCAGCCAAGCGTGAAGTGCGTGCGCACACTAAGATGTGCGCGCACAATTTTCAGTATACAGGCAACGTTCACATCATATACATAGTTATGCCTGCTACAAATTTAAAGAAACATTACATACTGATGTACACTTGTACTTCTAACATATAAGTGAGTGTATTGTGTATGTACACAATCATATAGAGCTGTGTAATGCGTTGTCACGGATACATATATAGTAAGGTGCCATCTTTGACCATCATGTGTTTGCTGTATTTCAGAGATGTCGGGGAAGATACAATCGGATCAATGTATGATTTCAGAAGAGTCTACCTTTATATGAGATGATTGTGAGGAGGAGCCACCGACTACTATACTACATATGGAACTAATTTTATATTGCTTGCAGCGCTTATTAACAAACAATTAAAAATGTGATACCCTTATGCCTATATTGCATAAGCACTTAATTAACATAATGATGTTGCAAAATTGTGCCTCATGAATTTTTATTGAGTGTTCTTTAATGACTACTATCATTTTATGGCATGGTGTGTTTTATATATAACAACCATTCCCACTCTGCTAACACATTTGTGAATTCTATTGTGTAATGGAACGTATGACTGTCGAAACTATGTAACAATAATAATAAGAATAATAATAATAATTATAATATGAGCATGTTCATGTATAGCGCTGCTAGTTGTACACAGCGCTTTACAGACACATTTTTCAGGCTGAGGTCCCTGGCCCGTGGAACTTACAATGTATTTTTTGCCGCCTGAGGCACAGGGAGATAAAGTGACTTGCCCAAGGTCACAAGGAGCCGACACCGGGAATTGAACCAGACTCCCCTGCTTCAAAATCTCAGTGCCAGTGTGTGTCTTTACTCACTGAGCCACTCCTTCTCCCAATGTAAAGGACACTTACAACCAACTAGCCATTTCTTGTTAAAAATCTCTTGTTACATGGGTATGTTGATAAAATGGTTTGGGACTGTAGCAAATAATGTTATTGGCCAGATGTTGTGGTCCCCTACAATGCATGATGTTCTGATTATGACATCAACATCATGTAATGAAGTACGTTTCTGTGTATATTTCATTAATCTAACTAACTATAGTTTACTGTGTTTATTAAACGTTCTAAAAATACATAGTATAGTCAATATGATGATATAAGCTACCATAATAAAGCTGGTGTTATCATTTGTCGGTGTTATACATGGATCCTACACAAATTGATACAGACACAAACAGTTGTCTTACAAAGTGTGTCTATGCTAATGTGCACGTGATTGACGTTACAATTGTGACAATACTTGATAATTATCATCATGATAATGATGAAGTGACGTGATTTATATTGCAAAAATATTACCAACATTGTCATATTGGTAAATTATAAATGCTAAATGACAGTAACATTAGTGACAAATTTGTCTTCTCTGTTAACAGTTTAACACTTGGTACATGTAGGACACATCCACACACGTGTGACTTATACATACACATGTCACAAATTTAAATTAATGTTGACTATTAATTCCTAGCATTACAAAACACCAACATTGCTAAATATAAGATGTAGTACGCATTGTTGTGATTTCAGGCATTCATGCATGGAGTTTTATGATCAGTCAATTTCATCCGTGATGAATGATCTCCCGTAAGTAAAGAAATAACTACAGTTATCCCCTTGTCTCCAAACACCTCTATATTACATTAATGGAATTTATAAGGAAACATACATAAAATGTGATGAAATGGGAGTAATCATTTTCTAATACAATGCACATGAAAGCTCAAGAGTAGCTAAATGCATATACATGATACAGAAAGTACATATATGTAACATTTGTGTTTAAACCAATATGTTGGGTTTTGACTTCAAATAATTATAGGAAGATTGATGTAGGCACATCTTATGAGAGATGTCAGCAAATATACATAACATGATCAGTCATACTGGAGATATACCTATAATGCAAAGGAACAATATATAAATTGCAAACATTGACATGCCATCTTCAGTACCGTAAACAACACAGCAAAGTGTGTATTTGGTGTTAAATGTGCAACACCGTGTATATTTCATGACATTCAAAATGTAAATCAGGCTGGTGTACACATCATATGGATGTACATGTTACACTGCACCAATAACATTGTATGTAAGCATACTAGAAGCATGAATGAGTATGGGCATAATATGTGTATTGTGTTAGCATAAGGAACAACACAATGCTAAAATATTAGTGCTTTGTTACCCCAGTTGTATTCACATACACACAACTAAAGTAAAATTGAAGAGGGATTATATAACCTGTGCAACAATAACATACCGGTGCCACATCCCTTTGTGCACACAGCAGAGAGAAGAAAGGTGTGCAACCCATATTCATCTGTGTCCTACCAGAAGGGTATATAAAAAAACATTATTGTTAAGATAACATAATGTAAGTATAAAAGTAGAACTTGGAACATATATGTTTGTACTTACAAGAAAAAAATGAATTGATGAGATTCTGGCGTGTCTGGCCACCACTGGCTGTTTGTTCATTTTCAGCAGCTACATGGGTGGGATGCTCGTCTACCACAGGCTCAGCTAGGTCTGACTGTACATTGTGCCTCAGTGCAACATTGTGCAAAATGCAACAGGCAAGGATAATATCAGACACTTTTTGAGGCTTGTATAGAAGAGCCCCACCAGTTCTGTCCAGACACCTAAATCTGGTCTTGAGTAGGCCAAATGTCCTCTCTATAACAGATCTTGTAGATATATGGGCTGCATTGTACCTGTCCTCTGCTTCAGTTTGAGGGTTTAGCACCGGAGTCAAGAGCCACGGCCTAATTCCGTATCCTGAGTCACCTATAATGAATGGAGCACACATAAGCTGACATTAGTGATCAAATTGTACAATGCCAACATTCCTAAATAAAAATGTGTTTTGTGTTAGAACATGTAAATGTGTACTCACCCAGCAGCCAACCATGTTCAAAATGTCCCTCTTCGAACGCATGGAAGACTGAAGAGTTCCTCAGGATGGAGGAATCGTGACTGGAACCAGGGAATTTGGGTACCACATGCATTATCCTCATCGTCGCATCACATACCACCTGTACATTGAGTGAATGGTAGTGCTTACGATTGCGGTACACATGCTCACTCTGACTAGGTGCAATCAAAGCAACATGTGTGCAATCGATTGCACCCAGCACACATGGTATCCCTGCTATATTATAAAAGCCAGTCCTGACTTCCAGCCACTCTGTCGCCTCTGTAGGAAAATGAATATAATTCCTAGCGCGTCTATTGAGTGCATAGAGAAACTGGGTCAAGGCCCGCGAGAATGTAGATTGCGAGACCCCGCCCACTATGCCCACAGTTGTCTGGTATGACGCGGAAGCAAGATAATGTAATGAGCACAGCATTTTAACAAGCCCAGGGACTGCACGACCTCTGGCTGTGAAAAAATCTAAATCTCCCCTTATCTCCTGATAAAGAGCTAAGATTGCTGCTGAACTCAAACGATAGCGACTTACAATCTCCTCCTCACTCATCCCATCTAAAAGGGTTCTCTCCCTGTACAGACGCGGACGAGGCACAACTTGTCTCCTCTGTCTTCTCCTCTGATCTCCTGTCCCTCTCCCTGTCTCTGTCGTATCCGCGTGACTGTCCCTGTCACTGTCACTGTCCCGCGGTGTGTCCCTCCCTTGCCCTATATGATTGTCTTCATCATCAAGCATGTCATAGAAAAGAATGTTCCTCCGTCTCCTAAACAATCTCAACATTTTGAAATGAGTAGCTCTGAATGATCAGGTAATGGGCGTCCTTTAAATAGGTATGTGATGATGTCAGGTGACATAGTAAAATGCAAGGTGTTACATTAACATAATAAAGTACTTCTGTGGCAAGCTGTGTGCAGTTCTTGTTATAAGTATTTGTTGTGTGTATTCTGCAGGGAATGATGATATTTGGCAATGATGTGACGTGAACCTTTGTAGAAACATTGCTTGCAAATAAATAGTTGCATGTGCAATGCATGTAGTAGGTCAAATAAACTTTATTAATTATGTAAGCGTGTAGTTAAAACAGTATATAGTACAATACCATATTCTGGAATAAAAAGTAGACTCCTAAAGGTCTATTCAAACTCTGCCAAGCGTCTCGCTTAGCTCCAGGGCAATTGTCTATGTGGTGCCGTAACTACATAGGGTATCTAATAACCTCCCAGTCACAAGGTCCACAAACAGGGTAGGTATATGTATTCAAAAGTTAATGATGTATAAACGAAGGGATCACTTAGAATAATTCCCCTAAGTCTCTAATAGATGTATAGAGTATGTAATGGGGTTAAGCGATCTTTATAGGTACATTGGGCGTCCGAGTCCCTTGGCAATACCTAAATGACCCTGATTGTATATTAAGCACGTCACGTTGTCCCCCTTAGGATATATAGATGTTCATGTTCCTAAGATAGCTTTATAGAGGAGGTAATGTAATATCTGAACTTCTGTTACCAAACGGGGGGTGTCTATTAACCTCTCAGTCACTTGGTCCGTATACAAGGTAGGTATATACAGATAGTGAAGTTAGTATACATAATCTGATCACTTCTGATGGTTCCCCTAGGTATAGTGGACGGTGGGGTGTGTGATCTATATTAGTACATTAGATCTTTGTGTCCCTGTGCAGAGGGTAATTTAGTTCTTTAGAATGTGTAATGAGGGACTGGTTTTCACGTATCTAAAATGCTCAGAGAGGGGGGGGGGGGAGGTGTATGGGGCCTTGGTACTGGAAAAACCGTGTTTAGTTCATTATCATACAGCCTGTATTTATTGATGCTGCTTATTGACCTTGAGTTTATAATGAAAAAACCTGTCCTGTTGTTTTCCTTGGAAAAATATAAGTAGGTGCTCCTAGTATGACCTAACAGAGCGAGCCATGGTCTGTCAGTGTTTTTGTTGCCAGTGTTTAGCTCTACCCGCACTCACAGTGCTTCAAGTTAGCACAGTCACGCAGTGTGTAGACTGCGCATGCGTCACGTGTTGCGCTGTGTGTGTCACGGAGATACCCTTGCGGACATACGTTGCGAATGCGCCAAGACTGGGCTCAGTTTTGACCGCTTTCGGCGGCTAGTTTGAAGGTGAGTAGTGGACGCACAGAGACACTTAGTGTGTTAGGGTGAGTTTGATGATTCTCTGGCGCATTGGTATAGTCATAACGTAATGTCTAGAAGTCACAATGCAGTTCCTAGTATGTTCCGGGCCGCGCACGCGTCACTGACAGAGCTGTAAATGCCCCGGATGAAGTCACAGGAAGTGACGAAACATGCGGCATGTCGGGTCTTTTGCCGACTTATTACTAACTCTGTCAGCTATCTCTAGCAGCTCTCTGAGGGCCTAGCTCTCTTGAATATCACCATTGACTTGTTACACCCAATTAAAGAGGTGTTAGTACTGCCGCAGGGCAGCACTCGCTATCTAGGCAATATGTATCCTCAGCCTACACCACTATGTGAATAACTGCAGCAAGCTCCACGAGTCAATATCTACACTGCTTTCCTCAGGCAAAACTGCTCGTATCATTACAGCACATTGCGCAACATATGCACAACTAACAGCTGAGTCCTTTTGCTGAGAGCGGCCGGGACTTTTCCCTGCGCAATATCTCCATCTCTAGCAGCTGTGCTGTCACTTGGATATAACCTTATCCTACTCTATATCGCTGTAACTGCGCCTCTGATTACTCACAATATCACTGTTGTTAACCTATATAGCATATACGTAACCCAGCCCTGGCACATGCGCACTTGGCACTTACTGAAATACCACTAGAGCATTTACAGCTCTGTCAGTGACGCGTGCGCGGCCCGGAACATACTAGGAACTGCATTGTGACTTCTAGACATTACGTTATGACTATACCAATGCGCCAGAGAATCATCAAACTCACCCTAACACACTAAGTGTCTCTGTGCGTCCACTACTCACCTTCAAACTAGCCGCCAAAAGCGGTCAAAACTGAGCCCAGTCTTGGCGCATTCGCAACGTATGTCCGCAAGAGTATCTCCGTGACACACACAGCGCAACACGTGACGCATGCGCAGTCTACACTCTGCGTGACTGTGCTAACTTGAAGCACTGTGAGTGCGGGTAGAGCTAAACACTGGCAACAAAAACACTGACAGACCATGGCTCGCTCTGTTAGGTCATACTAGGAGCACCTACTTATATTTTTCCAAGGAAAACAACAGGACAGGTTTTTTCATTATAAACTCAAGGTCAATAAGCAGCATCAATAAATACAGGCTGTATGATAATGAACTAAACACGGTTTTTCCAGTACCAAGGCCCCATACACCTCCCCCCCCCCCCTCTCTGAGCATTTTA
Organism: Ascaphus truei; assembly: GCF_040206685.1. Classification (NCBI taxonomy): domain Eukaryota; kingdom Metazoa; phylum Chordata; class Amphibia; order Anura; family Ascaphidae; genus Ascaphus; species Ascaphus truei. The sequence goes on from NC_134484.1 coordinate 75,690,514, forward strand.
GATACGTGAAAACCAGTCCCTCATTACACATTCTAAAGAACTAAATTACCCTCTGCACAGGGACACAAAGATCTAATGTACTAATATAGATCACACACCCCACCGTCCACTATACCTAGGGGAACCATCAGAAGTGATCAGATTATGTATACTAACTTCACTATCTGTATATACCTACCTTGTATACGGACCAAGTGACTGAGAGGTTAATAGACACCCCCCGTTTGGTAACAGAAGTTCAGATATTACATTACCTCCTCTATAAAGCTATCTTAGGAACATGAACATCTATATATCCTAAGGGGGACAACGTGACGGGCTTAATATACAATCAGGGTCATTTAGGTATTGCCAAGGGACTCGGACGCCCAATGTACCTATAAAGATCGCTTAACCCCATTACATACTCTATACATCTATTAGAGACTTAGGGGAATTATTCTAAGTGATCCCTTCGTTTATACCAACATTAACTTTTGAATACATATACCTACCCTGTTTGTGGACCTTGTGACTGGGAGGTTATTAGATACCCTATGTAGTTACGGCACCACATAGACAATTGCCCTGGAGCTAAGCGAGACGCTTGGCAGAGTTTGAATAGACCTTTAGGAGTCTACTTTTTATTCCAGAATATGGTATTGTACTATATACTGTTTTAACTACACGCTTACATAATTAATAAAGTTTATTTGACCTACTACATCCACCCCTGACCGTCTATACTATTAGGTCTGCGGTGCGCCTATAAGGGGATTTTTTGATGTACCCTCCTTGGTACACACCTTTTGTCCGTTCAGTATATCCCTAGGCAGCACGCAATCACCAACTAGGGGTTAGAGCGAGGTTTCTCTCTATAGTATGTGCAATGCATGTAACACTTGTGAACGCAACAGTCAGTCATGTAATTTGACAAAAAGGTTGAGATTGACGTGGGAAAAGTTTTGTGTAACATGTGTAATTAGGCATGTTATTGTGACATGTTGACAACAATGAATAGTCGTGTGCATATGCATGCATTTCTGTAAGGAGGATAGTTGGTATAGATTGAGTTAACAAGGTGTCCCAATGCTGAATTACTGTACTTGTGTGTATAAGTTAGGTTGAAGTGCTTGTAATGCTACGGTTACAATGTAAACATGCAATGTGATTGAGCGTCCAATAAGTGACGTCATGAAAATAGGGAGGACCCAAAAGTATATGTAAACATGAGAAGACAGATGTACATGAACGTTTAAAGATGCGTGTCACATTACAAGCATTGTGTAATGTAAAGGAAGATGAATGTACTGTGTATGTGTGACATGTGTGACATGTGTAACATCATGTAAATAATTGTCGCTCAGTTCATTAAAATGTGTGATACTGTATGATGTGAGGTTCTCCTTTAAGAGTTGAGTATAGTATTTTCCCTTGGCACATCATCACATGATGAGTAATGTGACCCGCAAATGCTGCAAACATGTAAAAGTATAATGTTATGCAAATAATACACGTCAGCTGTGACACAATGCAGGGAATGCCCCCACACTGTAATGCAAATGACGTTTGTATTGTGAGCAATGAAACGTAAACAGTACTATACTGTTATACGTCCCCGCTCCATTGACTCCATTGATGTACAGAAGTTTTTTTTTTCTAAGTGCCGTTGCGGCAGCCTTAGCGATCGTTCTCCCCTCCAAACTGCCAACTTTAGTTGGCGGGAGAAATTGGCCATAACATCTCAATTTCGTAGTGCCGATCAGGCCCGATAAGCTGTTTTTTTTTGTTGAATCCAGCCGATTTAAAAAAGTGGCGATCAGTGGCGAAAACAGGCTTATCGGCAGCCGACTGGCCATAACAAAATAATCGGCTCCGAAACCTGGCGAAATCAAGCACTTATCGGCGCTTACTGAATCTCAAACCCAATTTTGGCTATAAAATGGTGATAATTCCCTTATCAACGCTTACTGCATGAGGCCCCTAGTCTCAGAAAAAATGTTTTTTCGTTATGAACGCAATAATTCTTGCAGAACACTTAACAGCAACAAAAAAAAAACCTTTCAAAATCCCAACTTGGATTTCCAAAAAAGAAACGAAAGTACTTATCTTCAACCATGCGGATGTGGTCTGCTGCAGCAGGCAGGAAAGGGTGCAGGCAGAAGAAGAATCTGTTCCAGCGAGATCCAGAAGTGGCCTTTTCTTTCTGTCACGGGAGACTCCTGTGGTGGGTAGGATCTCGGTGGCCGGAACAGCACGAGCGTAGTGGGGTCACAAGCAGGGGTCTGAGGCAGGCGGCAGGTAGCGAAGTCAGGTACAAGCAGAGGTCCGACGCAGGCGGCAGGTAGCGAAGTCAGGAAACAAGCAGAGGTCCGAGGCAGGCGGCAGGTAGCGAAGTAAGGTAACAAGCAGAGGTCGGCAACGAGGAGACTGGAACAGGACAGGGGAGCAAGGACAGGTCTGGGGGCAGGGACTGAGAACAGGAACAAACAGGGACAAGCCAGATTACCAGCAAGGGCTTTTACTGTGAACAGACTTCTATAATACAGGTACAGGTACAGAAAACAGATCAGGATCAGAAGCATGTGCATAAGGAGTCTGACTTCAAGCAAAGGCAAAAACAACAGACAGGAAGCAAGCTATAAAGGACAGAGACAGGAGCAACAAGAAGACAGACAGGCAGAGGAACCCAGAGCCAACAGAAGGCAGCAGCACACCCAGTGGACAAGGAAGCTATGGCTAGGCAGGAGGTCTAGACGATCCTGACACCAACAGTTCCTGCAGTCGGGCAAAAGGCTTCATGGTATACCAAGGGTCATGCGCTAACCTCACACTTAACCCGCTTAGCATACCTGACCAAGCCCCCTTGCACGGCGGCAGAATGTCTACCTTTCTCCAGGATGCCCAGACATCTTCTAGGCAAACTGTTTATATACATTTCCTGACATTTAGCACTTTCACCAGGTCGGTACCTTTTGAAGCCCCGTACTTTTGCAGACACTCTGGAGTCACCTCCACAGGGAATCTGAGAAGTCCGGACTTACATTATGCATGACTCATCTCTAGCCTGGCTGACCATAAAGGCCAATAATGAATTCCTACTGTATCCGCTGTCCTGCCTTGCAGAAATGTAAATGTCCCGGTTCCTATAACTTTAAAATACTAAATTCAGGGCTACTTCTGATTTATGCCTTTAAATAAATGTTAGAGTCAACAAACTATACCTGATTACATGTTTATCCCATAGCCCTCTGCATACAAAAAATTAGAAAGCAGGACCTTCCTATCAAAAGTTAGCTAAAAGTTAGCTAGTTAATTATGTGTGGGCTATGATGTGGTTTGTAGTTTCACTTTTCCCCGGTCTGCGGTTTGGGGCCGGGATGCAATGTTACAATGCCAGAACTCAATCGATAACCGCAGACGCACTTCCCCAATTGACCTTAATTGAATGATAAAACCACATTATACAATGTTGCCAGCCGGCAGACCACAACCAATTTACCTCACGGTTAAGGCTTCCCTTGCTTGTCTGCGGTTACACAATAATACAGGGTTGTAATGCTGGGCCTCAACACATAACCACAGGCACGCTTATCCAATTAACCCTTTACACAGTGATAGAAGCCCCTTATTCCTAGCGGGCGCAGTTTAGACATGTTATTACATATTAATAGGACTGAGCCAGCCCTGGGCTGCAGAACGGACACTCTATAGTCACTTTATCTGACTAAGGGGAACCCAGCTGAGCAGAATGCCTTTATTTCATGGCCTGGGTACCCCTTCACCATCACACGTGTGTATTTGTAATATTTGTTTGATTAACATTCATTGTCATGTACAGTATTTACAGTATAACACGTGCTACACTCACAATCCCATTGGTTCCTTAAAGATGATGTCACATTCTTTTAAAAAAATGGAACATGTCACATGGAACTTCAACCAATCGGATTTCCCCAATTTGATTGGCTGTAGTACCATGTGACTTCAGCCATGTGGTTTTAAGGATGTGACGTACCTCCCTTGAAGATGACGTCACATCCTTCAAAAAAAAAAGCCTGTTGCATGGTACAGCATCCAATCTGGCCCTAAAATGTAATGTCACAGGCCTTATATAAGGCCTGTTCCTTCATTTTAGCTTAAGAAGCCGATAAAACAACATCTCCCGATAGATTACAATGGATTACAAAGAAAGAACATTGAAGAAAGAAGGTTTTATCTGATGCTGATGATGGCAGAGGATCGCTGAGGATGGCATCGCGATTGATTTCTTTTAATGTTGTGTTGTTTAGAAGTTTGATTTCTTTAATTGTTTTGTTGTTTAGAGATTTGATTTCTTTTAATGTTCTGGTAATTAGGTGCTTGGGTATTTTTTATTATTATATCAGTAAATGTATTTTTATTTCATTGGATTGATGGGTCTCCGGAGCTGATATGAATGTGTATCAACTCCGGAGACTCCAGCATCAATCTGATGCAGTAAAAATGCATTTTTTTAATCTAAGTTCTGCTCTCAGATCACATCTTGCCAGCCTTGAGCTGGTGAGATAAATCTTTGATAAACTCGCAATTGCAGATTTCCAATAATCTTATCAGAGCTTTTAGATTAGCCACTTTTGAGCAAAAATGCGAGTTTGAGCTTTTTTGCATCTGCCATGCAATGTGTTTGGCCAAGACCCAGAAAATGGGGAAAAATGCCTTCATGATTTACCTAACTCATCGAGGCTTTCTGATTAGCTAACAAGTAAAATGTTACGATAGCTGCTCAAAATCCTTGATGAGTTGGTTATGGAAGCTACTACAATAGGCCCCAATGAGTTCTCTAATCAATACTAATTAATTTGTCACACATGCTGCAGCTCTATCCCCTGCCCACACACAAAAATAAAAGTAAGCCAAGTCGCGGATCCGTAGGTGGTGTTGGCGCTACATCGCTGTGGCAGGGGGGGGGTGGTGTCATGCTTCTGAATCGTACCACTCACAGAGATTATCCTTCCCGGTCCTGGTGCCTGGAGCAATTGGTTGTGCTACATCTGTAGAATTGTGATTTCATGCCCACCATGCACAACAATGGTTTATTTATTTTAGAATGTGAATGATTGGCAGGGTGAGGTTCTGTAAGGTTGGGAATAGCTCTGGTGTATTGAGTTGTGCATGGAGTGTTTAGCCTTTTCCTGGAAGTTTTCACAGAGGGCTTAAACAGCTACCATGGTTTATACTTTAAAATGTTGCATATTTTTCAAGGAAAGTGGTTGCGGTGGAATGAATGCCCTCCATCTCTCACATCCCAATCTCTAATTCCCTCCTCTCTCTCTCCCTCACTCGCCCACACCTCTCTCCTTATCTCTCTCACCCCCATCTTTCTCTCTCCCTCTCTCTTCCCCATCTCTTCCTCTCTCAGCCCCACCTATCTCCCTCTCTAGTTCCCATCTCTCTCACTCTCTCTCACCGATCTCCAATCCAACCCAATTTTCCCCCCTCCTCCAATCCAACACAATAACCCCCAATCCAACAAAATAGCCCTCCAAGTCAACACAATACCACTCCATTGTCATGATAGAGAGGGTTTGGCCTGGGATTAAAGGGGTTACACCCCATTTTTCCACCCTCTACTCTTCCCTGGGAAGCAAGGGGTTTACTGGACAAAGGTCCAGCCATGTGTTTTTTACCTTGCTTCAGTATCCAAATGTTTATTCCCCTGTATAACTATATTGTGTTATCCTGGTGTTTGCACTCACACCTACACTACAGTTGATGCGGGAGGGAAGGGGTTAATGTTACTTTAGTGATTATAGCCCTTTGTTCCCTTTTCCCACCTTTTCAGGCTCCATTTTGCAGCCGTCCATAGGTCGCCATTGAGCCTCCATGCTTTCTAATGGCAGAAGTAGCGGTTTTGGACCTGTTTTCCAGCGACGACCAGCAGGTGGCGTCCGAGAGGAGGAGCGGCGGTTTCCCATTGTAAGTCAATGGGCTCATAGACTTCAATGGAGATTCCTCAACGCCGGCCTCGAGGAACTGGTTGGTAGCCATCCAAACCGCAGACCGCAAAAGCGGATACGTCTGTGAAAAGAGTTTAATCACTACGGTCAAGTTCAAAGACAATTGGCATGGGAATCTTAAATTCTAGGGCCCCTGGGAATAAAGTTCTTTTTGTCCCCAAACTCCTAGGAACCCCAACAAACGATCCACACCGGGTCCAGGAATGAGAGACCCCGTAAGCGGTCGAGCGGAGAAGGAGGGTCGCGCCATTGACTTCAATGGCGGAGCGGAGGTCCCATTGAATCTAATGGCGGCTTGTGCCATGCATTGTCTATGGCGGTGCCGGCCATTGATTCCAATGGGGAACAGCCCCGTGGCGTAAAAACGACTAAGTGTAAAATGATGAAAAATGTAAGTCCATATCTCCGGTTGTGGAATGACCAGGGGGATGGGATTTGGGTGGCATGTAGCCCAGGTTCCGGCTTTAATGCATGACCCTTCCCAGCCCCCTCCGACCAACCAGACGGAGTGTGGACGAATGTAAAGATTTGTGTTTTTTCCATAGGCTCCAATGACGGCGTTTCCCCATTGAAAGCCTATGGCGGGAAATCCAATTGACGGCAACGGCGGAGCCCGCCATTCAACGCTATGGCGGCGGACCCCATTGATTTCAATGGGGATTTAGTGAAAAGCAGAGATTAATTTTTAAAGGGACGAATCCTGTATTTTAAAAAATTTATTAAAGTGTCTATATTTTGTTTATTATTTGTATATCTTGTTGTGTTCACCTTTTTCAAGGAATAAATTATATTTTATCATATCTAAGCCTCGTTCAGTTCAACCCAGATATTTTGGTGTTTATTATATCTTGTCATAAGTTACCGTGACACCCATACAACACAATAAGACCCCCTATCGAACAGAATAACCCCCCACCCCCGATCCAACACACACACACCCACACATACTAACCATCCCCTTACCTTGGAGGGGTGAGGCCGGTGCACTTGGGGGCAGGGCTTTCACAGAGGCTGGCCCAGCAACTGGAGAGAGAGGCCCACTGCAGGGGGAGTGCTGGGGCCCAGCAGCCGGATGCAGATGTTGGGCCCGACGTCTGGCTAGGCCCAAATTCAGGTGTGGCCGTCTGGCCAGGACCCCATAATAGCCGGGGCACAGGACAGTTTTTCCAGCTCTCCCCCTTATCGTGGCCCTTCTTCCAGAGATGGTGCTGTTGTCTACATTGAAGTTAGTCAATCCCCCTTACTGTACATGAGAACTTATAGTTTCTCTTACCTGTTGGTAGTTCCCTTGAACATGGCTTATAATCTTTAGGCAAATGCAACCACAGCTACCAGCTTCCATACCTTTCAATGAATCAGAGATTCTGGGTATGACATCTCACTTTCTAACCCAGCTGCTACCTACATTTATGATATCCTTTAAAATACTCTAGTACCTTCATAATATCGATGTATACAATTCCATCCACCTGGTAAAAATGGTAAATCTCTCTCCCTACACTTCAGAATAGTTTATCATACCTCTATTAGCACAGACACAACATTATTCTAGAACAGAGAAGTGCTGCTATACTTAACCAGGTACTAATCAAATAGTGAACTGCATAATCACCCTTGACTAGGGAACAAATTAAATCAAAGTAGACCTTTTTTAATACGTCTTTTTTTTTATGCTCATTGTAAAATGTTAAGTCTGCAGCACAATATAGTAGAAAAATAATTGGACACATAACATGTGTGCTGAATAAAATACATTTTTAATGCTCTGTTCTGTCTAAAGGTTAAAAGAGGGGATCACCCTGTCTTCTTACAACCCCCTTATGACATTGAGATCAACAATGTATTCCTGTAAATGAGAAGCAGCTGCAAAACAACTTATATTATTTTGTTATATATATTTATATATATTTAAAGCAGTAAATACCCTATATAAATGACAGCTTTACCCGCATATATCACTAAAGACATTTCTGACGGTGGATGCCGAATACGGAAATGTGGAGTGAAGCAAGCTACGAGCGGTATCTAAACCGAGAAGGCAAAGGGTTGTGAGATTGTCCGGTCTCTAGGATCTGGGTTTAAGCTCACCCCTCCCCACTTTTTAAGTAGAGGGCTTTTTCATGTACAGTACATGTGCAGGACAGGTCAACTGTGACTATTCTCCCTCTACTTCAGAGGTTAAAGAGAATTTCCATGGGTAGTGTTAGGACCTGCATACTGGTCATGCCATGAGGCTTAAACGCTTATAACGCTTTGGCCAAAGGGTTTAGCTACTGTAAATGAACCTTACTCATGAGAATACTAACATTTAAGTATTTAACTATGTATTTTGTCATATTGGATGAAGCATTTTTTTTTTGTCTTTTGTCGTATACTGTACATTTGGCCACGCTCAATAGCACTCTTTTTGACACTATATATATATATATAATGTGGTTGGCTCTGGGGTTAGATTTGGCAGGGACAGTGTGATCATGTATTTAGAGAGCTTTCACAAAGAGCAAGCTCACTGGTTTGATTAAACCAATTTGACTGATAGAGATAACAGAAGCTATAGTACCTGTTAAAGTGATGCACTGTATTAACGCTAGCACAATATTTATCACGCTTGTTAATGCAAAACCATTGAAAGCAATAGTAACTTGTACATTATCTCCTTAATGCATACATTATTTTTCTTGTTATTTCTCCTTAACACATGCTTAAATGGGTGCAATAACATCTGCTACATCTGTAGTTACCAAGAACTAGATTGAAGTTATTGAAGATAAAGCAGGGCAGAGAGGCTCATAATGTCATAGCAGAAGTTTGCATTTTATAATGGAAAGACAGACATTTCAAAATGTATTCATTGTAGCATTTTTGAGGATTTTTCCAAATAAGCAAATTGGTAGTTGCACTAAAACTGTAAAGCATCCGATTTGTTTGCAAATAATTACAGTTTTGAGCATAGGGTTTTTACACAGTTGCTTAGAACAGGTGCATCTACTTCTGGCCCAAATACTGGAATGCAGAAGATAAGAAAATAGAAAAGAAAGGAAGGGGGAAATCAAACTTCTAGGTATCGGGAAAATCTGCATACAGTATAAAACATACAGCACTTTTTAGTGTCCTGACTTCAGTTGCTGTGTTATATCTCAGTGCATGTTTTGTTTAATGAGTTTTAATAGAGGTCAGTCACTGAAATGTATTTAATCACCTGTGAGACATGAATTTGAAAGAGGTAGTGATAGCTTTAAATTAGTCTTCATTGCAGTGACAGTGTGACAGTGACAGTGACAGTGACAGTGACAGATATTGACAAAAGTTGAAATTGAAGAAGTACGCGCATGCGTACGAAACGCGTCGGGAAGTTTCAAGTTTTTAGAGTGTTCCAGTGTGGTGAAGTCTGCAGTTCCAAAGGAGAAACTCTGCAGTCTCCAACTAGTGTTTTGAACCGAGGTACGGCGATATTGCGGCTGCTGATGAGGACTGGAGGACTGGAGTCCTGTGAGCCGGTGGAGAATACACAACGGGGGTGACGTCACGTCCGCCCAGAGGCCTCGTCATCTGAGTCATCTGCCTGGCTTCCTAGTCACGTGTGGACGCCAGCACAAGTGCTCCAGTCGCCATCTTGAGAGCCCAGCTGCATACAGCAGATCTGCCTGTACCTTTCCAGCATTTTGTGAGTAGGGTTGCAATTTTACCCCTCCGGATGCGGTTTATGCACATTTCCACATCAATAAATATGCTTTTTATTAATATTTAGGCCGTGCTAGTGTTATATGTTTGTATGTCTTGTTTGTTGTTTTTTGTCAATATCTGTGATCACCCCCCCTCCCCCCCTGTGTTGATTTACTGCACTATTATTTCTCTTTCTCTTTTTTCACATATGCACTGCTGAGGTGAGAATCATCACCATTCATCATCCCAAGGACTGTATTTGGACTGTCACAACAGGACTGGTATTTACCCTCTTTGGCGCCGGTTAACCCCTTTGTTTCATCTGTTTCCCTGACTGGTTGTACCACCAGTCATTCACCTGGCTGCCTGAACATTTATTCATCAGTATCCCTAGCGCTGTTTTGCACCTATTCCTTTTTTCTTAAAGCCATTTGCAATTACAATCTATAATTTTCTTGTAGATTTCTCACATTGCAAAACAAACTGTTTAGGAAGAAAATAAAGTTTGTACACATTATGTTAAAATACATTGTGTCATCACGAATCGGACTCCAAGAAATATGTGGCAACTATGTGATTGCTTTCCACCTTTAATTATATTTCTATGTATGTGACACTGTAAATATTATTGACTTCTGCTGCTTTAGCACGTAAAGTGGCAAATGAAGAGCATTCATCAGAATTCCAAACAGAAGACCTACTAAAGGAAGATGCTTGCTTAAAATAACATTTATTTGTTTGATATGGTCTTTGTTGAACATTTCCTTTCTTATCTCACATTATTACCACCTTAAACTTGATAACACCTAGGGTGAGTAAAACAGGGTGATATTTCAGCCATTCTCTACTGAGTTCATTGTGACTTTTTTTTTATCAGCTGCAGGAATAGAGGGAGACTGAATTAAACTGGAGCTGCAGAACTTGAAGCCAAGATAACAATACAAATAGATTTTCTCTAACAGAGAAAAACAGCTGTCTCCATTATTTGAATGCTTCACCTTTCTCCATTCTATTAATTGGGTCTTTGATCACAAGCTGAGGTGGAGAGGGCCTGATAAGGAATAGGTTATTAGTAATGTAGCCCGGAGGAATGAATTGGGCCATGTACTTGCTGCAGAAGATGAGATAAAAACCATAATGCCTGTGTATGTGAGTGGTAGGGAGCGATAGGGCCTTTACACTGCCCTGAACTGCTTGCAAACTGAGAAGACTAATACTCTAGTGCTATGATAACTAATGCAGGATATAAATTTAGCTCCCAGGAATGGAATAGGATAAAAATTCCATAAAGACTTACCTTTAAAGGCTTACACTGTTATATAAAATTGTGTCACAAAATTTGCAAAAAAAAGTTTTTGATCTCACTGCATGTTAAGCACAACTGCAAGCTTTCAGTATCAGACGTGGTCAAAATGACTGTTAAATTTGTTTTTCACGACATTAATAGGAGCACCCTTTGAAGCAGAGGCAAAGCTAAACTGGAGGAATTAAATTTGATTGAATCTAAGCCTGTTTATTTTTCATTTCTGCAGATCAGGCGTTGAGTGATTTGTAATACTTCATTGGAAATCTTCAAGAACTTGCAATCTTGTAATCCGTTTTTTTTTTTTGCTGGAGAAAATGACCGCAGGGGACAAGGCCATATTGGTTTGTTGTTAATGTACTGGAAAGAGGGTACTATGAAGAAAATAGTTAATATTAAATTACGAACACAAGGTTATCTTTCTGCTGCACATGCTCCATTGCCCTGGGCAGGAGTAATCTGTTAATAGCATTCAGCCAAAATGACACCATTAAGGAACTGAAGCTCCACAGTTTTGCAAACTGAATGATGTATAAAGCTGGTATTCTATCATCCTAGATGCAATAAATTATCCATGCTGCTAAAATTGATACAGCACAGAAGTTTCATAGAACTAGAACCCAGTCACTAATAAAATAAGCATATGGCAGTGCAGCTCATAGGATTGTGTATGCTGCAGGAATTTTATTCTATATATTTTTACCCTACTTTACAGGCCTCTTGAGCCTTCTGTTTGATAATGTAAATGTAAAAATTATGTGACGTTTTCTAATACACACAACAAACAACAAGCAAATATTTTTAAAGACAGGTGATAGACCAATCAATATGGTACTATGACATCATGGGTCATATGTTTTTAAAGAATGGCCTAAATTCGCTAAAGGTCAATATATGACAAATCAGCATGCAAGTAAGTAAATAACTCCAAATTACTTATTTACATGCTGTTCACAAAACTGGTGATAACAGGTTACTGCCAAATAATATTGTACATTTTTATTACCTACTCTGGTCTGCCGTCAGGCCTATCTTGACTACATATGTATATAATGGCCTCATTGACCTCTCTCAACGCCCTCAACGCTAACCTCTCATCTCTCGCTCCTAGCTTTGAACCTGGCGATCGTGTCAAGTCTTATATATCTAAAATCTCCTCCTCTCTTGATCTACATGTAGCCCTTTTTGTGAACCGCCTGACCCACCCAATCTCACATTGGCCCCTCGTGGTCTAACCGGTTCCTTTCCCTGCAACACACCTGCTCTAAGGGACTACTGGTAACTGTATCACACCTGCGGCTCCAGGAGATCTGAGCCTCCGCTAGCTGGGAGCCTGGGGAAACCCTTACCATTACCTGGTGCAGCGCCTCCACTTACCCAGGATCCCCGTTATGAAAGATAGCCCTGGGTAAGAAATACAATAACACACGTATACGATAAACCAATAACTAACACTTTACTTAACACACATATAACTCATTACATAACATCATGCGTATGCTCTATCCGCATCACCTCGGCCCAATGTCTGGTGTTCCCACCCAGTGTCCTGTGATCCCCCACACCCAATGTCCCGTACTCCTACGGAGGTCGTGGGTGACTGCGCAGTCACTAAATGAATAGGCCTGTTGGTGCACTTATAATACAGAAGTACCTTCCGAGCACTCCGATGCTCGGGACCGCAACACACTTCTAAAAGGGTCAGACGTCCGTCTGATCCTATCCAGGTACTTCTCTCCGTGGACCCCAACGAGGGTCCCACCGCTTCCCGGGAACAGCAACCGAATCACGGCAACACCAACCGCATGGGAACAGCAACCGCCGCTATCCCTAACTAACCCTATCAGGACAGGAACCCTAACCTAGGGCCTGTCCCTGATGAACCGCAACCTGGGATGGCTTGGGGAAAACTCCTAGGGCCTGTGGATCAATAACCTGCCCCCCTCCCCTAGCTACCCAGTCCTATCTGTAACTCTCTAGCTAACACCTAAGAGCCTGCAGCAGACATACCGCTCTCACTGTCAGCCTGCAGGCATTCACACACGCTGCACACACTGCGCCCAGCACATGCAGCAACACACACCCACAGAATAATACACACCATTCACTGGAACCCGCAGCAAATCCACTGCTCGCACGCTGTGCCTATTTGCCAGTGCGCACAGCCCTATCCGCTGTGGCACTGCCAAACTGCACCTTCCGCACCTAAGGGTAACCTCCTTATCTAGGGCCGTCCCTCTTCAGTTACCCCCTGCCCTTACCGGGAATTGGGGCCTGCCTGGGGACCTAAGGAGAACCCTTACCTGATGCAGGAGCCACACGCTCCCTGCACCCTTCCTACTCCTTCCTTCTCCTCGTGCGGACTCACTCTCCCAAGCCCGGGAAATGTATCTATATTCCCGGGCTGAGCTTCCTCCAGCCCTATTGGCCGCAAGGGAGCACCTGACCTCTGTCTCCCTAAGCCTCCTGGGAATTGTAGTTCCCAGGGGGCTGCCTAAACACTGGGGCCGCGTGCGCACTTGCCCTGCGCATGCGCGAACCCCTAATGGCCGCCTCAATCTCCCTCTACACTTCCCTACTCTTGCGCGATCTCTCCCTGCACTGGGGATCCTACCTTGCGCTTTCGCCCTACTGCGCATGCGCGAACTAACGCGCAATGGCGGCGCCCTCTCCTCAAGCCGCCGAGCCGGTGGCAACGCGATCGCGGCCCTAGCGACGGCCCGATAGCGTCCCCGGCAACCGGCCTGCGCCGCACAGTCCCGATCTGCTCCCTGCTCTGGCCCCCACCCTCGCGAAGTGCCGGCGGGTCCACCGCTGCCTCCGGCGGCACCCGCGACCCCACGGCACTCGCGGAGAGGGGCCAGAAATCGTGATTTTACCTCGGGGCTACATACAGTTTACAGAATGCCCATTCTTGGCTCTGGCCCACCCGTCCCTTTAACCCACGGCCTTGGCTAAATTTACAAATACGCTTCCATCGCAAATGTACTCACTCATTTGGAGGAAATCTCACACACAAGCTAATTTTCTGCACTATAAATGTCTCATCTCCTGTCTTAACTCTGCTCTCTCGAAGGCCAAACAACACTACCATCCCTCGCTCATCAACACTAACAAATCAAATCACATTGCCTTTCCCCTGTATTTTACTGATTAAGTGACCAACAAATAAAGCGCAAACCCATATAACATTAAGTAATTAATGTGCTAGTGATACTGTAGGTGAAATATAAAACATTAACCAATGTGTCCCATTGGAATCAGCTAAAGTGCTCATAAACCAGGTGCTACCAGATACCTGCAGTCTCCCAACCGCAGTAGAACAAAGTGCAAACATTAGGTATCCACAGCACAAACTGGGTGAATAATGAAAGCGATGATAATAAACCTGTGCAAAGATAAATGATGACCAAACATAGCACTGATCTCACACAACAAATTTCCTCCATGCTGGCATTGTATGGATGACGCAATCTTGTTTGTAGTAAAACCTCATGCAGAGAAAAATAGGACCGCAATAGTATATTAATGTTTTACTATATAATAACAAACAACACATAGGGGAAAGGACAACACTCACCCTTTCCCCACTGTTAAAAAACAGGTAGCGCACTCCAACCACCCTTTTAGATTATGTCACATCCTTTGAAAAAAAAATGGAAGCTTTTACATGGTTTACTACAACCAATAAGATTGTGGGTGTACCATGTGATGCCTCAAATGGTATATCTCCCAATCCGATTGGTTAGAGTAATGTGATGGCGGACATTTTGGAGATGTCATCTTAAAGGTAGGGAACCATAGCCTTCCTGATTGGCTGACTTCCCTCCCTTTTGATGATGTCACATACTTTAAAAAAAAGAATAATCTGTCACATGGTATACCAGCCAATCGGATTGGGGGTGTACCATCTGACACTCAAATGTGATGTCACAAACCTTATATAAGGCCTGTCCCGTCTCATTTAGCTTAAGAAGCCGACGGAAAAACATCCACCTCATTGGTGGTAAAAAAAGAAGAGAAGACTGAAGAAAGAAGAGAAGAACATCCCAGAAGTTACATAGTTACAAGTTGAGGAGCATTGCATCGAGGATCAAGAGGTTCCTGCTGCAGTCAGAATCGAAGGGTGAAGACATTAAAGGTAAAAAAAACATTGATTGTATGTTATATTTGTATTTTTGGTATTTTCATTGTATTTTTTTTTTAAAGTTGCCCATTGACTGCCACAGGTTTTATCTATGCCCCTTGAAGGGTATAGGTATGCGCAGTGACAAGCAATGTATTTTTTTTTGCAAATGCATGTTTTTATTTAACTGTTATGTATTGTATTTTTGCTGATTGTTTTAATTTAATTGTTTTAGATTTGTGGTTCTTGTTTTTATTTAATTTTTTGAATTTGTGGTCAGTACTATGACAGTCAATGGGCCAGCTAAAAAATAAACAACTGCCAAAAGATTAAATTCAATCAAAACAATCACCAAAAAGAAACAATAAAAATGTAAACACCCAAAAATACCAGAAATAAATGACAAATGCCAAAGAAACTGCAGAATTGAAAAGCAACAAACCCTCAATACACAAGGAAAAAATAAAACAAATGCCAAAGAAAGTCCAGAATTAAAAAGCAAAGCACCAAAAAAAACATAAATTAATAAAAGAAAACACCAACTAAACACCATTATTAAAAAGCTAAACACAAAAAATTGACAATCAATGGGCAGGCAATGGAAAAAATAAAAATGTAAAAATACAATTAAAAAAACATGAAAAATTAAAATAACATACATTCAATGGTTTTTCTTACCTTTAGATGTCTTCACCCTCAGATTCCAGGGGTCTCAGGAAGCTCTCGACGAAGAAGAAGTAATCCTCAACAACCACGGCCCTCAGGTAAAGTACAAAGTCCTTTTCTTCTTTCTTATCTTCTTTCTTTTTTTCTTTATCTTTGTGAGGATTCGCTATCCTGGTGGTCGAAGACCGTCTCTTCACCTCAACAAGTCTTCCATGATGGATACCCAGGATGCGCGGTTTCATGTCCCAGTACGCGTGCGCATGCACGCACCTTGCGCACTCTGTACAACTGCCCCCGGATTCAGACCTTGCCCCCATCACTGTCACACGACGTGGACGTTCGGCCAGCCTCCCTGCTGATGCGTGAGTCAGGCCCCGCCCCCTGACCTCCGTGATGCATGCGGGTCGGCGTGCAACTGGTCCCGCCCCCTCTGGTCCCAGGAATCGGTGTGGGAGTGACAGCGCTCTAAACTCCGCCCCCTGGCCTCCGTGTTGCAAACGGGATGGCGTGCGAGCAGTTCCACCCTCAACCCTGATTAAGCTGCATCATAGGGCACACCTGTGTGCACCAGAAGCCAATCAACTCTCACTTCCTGGTGCCGCCCTGGCTGGCTATTGGAGGCTCCTCATATATATACCCTCAGTCTACAATCAGTCATTGCTGAGCATAGTCATTTTGACGCCGTGCCTTGCCACATCCTTTTTCCTGTACACTTGCCTTGCCTTGAATGCTGATTTTTGCAACCTCTTGTTGCCTAAACCCTGCTAGCTCCTTGGGCTCCGCTTCTGTCCACTCCCGATCCGGCTTGTATGACTATTCTCCTGTCTCCAGTCCTGACCTCCAATGATCCGATAATCTCCTATCCTGAACCTGGCAACGTACCCCGACTATCCGATACTCTCCAATCCTGAACCTGGCTACGAACTACAACGATCCGAAACTCTCCGCTCTTGAACTTGCCAAGTACCTTAACCATTCTCCAATCTATAACCCTGACCTGGCTTGAACGACTACTCTACATCCTAGGCGCGTCCGCGTGGCTTTGGGTCGGCGTTATCCAATCCCCTACCTCAGCACCGCGGTCGCGCTTCGTTTGTGGTGAGCTACACGTTACAATCTTAATCTGTTCATTGTAATCCAAATGGGAGTCTTCTTTCTTCTTCCTTATCTTTATCTTCATCCATATTTATCTGTACAGCCATCACAATTCCATTGGTGAAGGGGAGATGTTGCTCCTTCAGCTTCTTAGCACTAAATGAGATGGTACAGGCCTTTTATAAAGCCTGTGATGTTCCATTTGACTGACAAATGGTTCCCAGCCATCTGATTGGCTGGGATAGCAATGTGACATGTTTTTTTGGCCTTAAGATGTGACGTCATCAAAAGTGAATGAAGCCAGCCAATCAGGAAGGCTCTTGCTGCCTTTTCCTTTAAGAGACGTCACCAAAACCCATGGTAGTAGAACCAATAGGATTGGGGGTCATCCTATTGGTTGTAGTAAAACATGTGATGCCAGCCATTTTTGGTGGCTAGCATCACAGGGGTTAACTACAACTAATAGGATGACCCCCAATCCTATTGGTTCTAGGACCATGTGATGACAGCCCTTATGGTTTTGGTGACTGTAATAGGGACTTGTCACTGTTTGAGAGAAAATGCCTCTAAATCCAGCAGGGAACTTAGTTGCAGACAAGCAATTAACTAGACTCCACCTAACCAAATTAGAGATATAAGAAAAGCTTCCTGGTGGAAACAGGAGAGAGATTCCATAGCTCACATTTGGGATGACATAAGGAGGAGGACTGCATAGATTTCCTTAGCCCACAACTGGGCTGACCTGAGGAAAATATTTGTCTTGAGGCACATAGAAGGACTGTATGCTGACAGTAAGACAATGGGACAAGACCTCTATATCTGGATACAGAGAGTGCAATAGCACACAAGGATGCTGACCCAGGAGAACAGAGTAGCCTTCCCCTACAGCAAGAACAACAGAAACAGATAAGACAATTTTTTGTTGGACTGATGTGTGTGTGTGTGTGTGTGTGTGTGTGTGTGTGTGTGTGTGTGTGTGTGTGTGTGTGTGTGTGTGTGTGTGTGTGTGTGTGTGTGTGTGTGTATGTATATATATATATATATATATATATATTTAAAAAAAAATCCTTTGGGGTGGTAATCAGCCTAGCTACCCACCCAGCTAGGTAGGGCATATACAATACTGTCTAGTTATTCTCCAAAGTGGAGCCGGTTTTTCTTTTATGTTGTGTGTTTACATTGTTAAAGGAACAGGCAATAAAGCCTTATATTAATTTCACCCTAAAATGGTCTCCATTTGCATACCTCTGCACACATCTCTTACATATGGTGTCAGAAGTGAGATGAGCGGTGGCCCTTGATGTTCAAAGGGGCCCCAGAGACTGCGTGTGAAATTTGTTGTGCCTGCATACAAATCCTGCAAACAGCCTGAGCAACAAAACAAAGAATCGCGTGCAGAAGTGACCAGTTTTAAAGGGCTACACATCCAGGCAGGAAAGCTAAAACTGCACTGGAGAAAGCCACAATGCCGCAGTTTGTCTGGGATGACTACGACAGATGGTAACCCACACAAGGGACTGATGCTGTGACCAGAGTCTACCCCACAGCTTGTAAAAAAAAAAAAAAAACATGTTTTTTTTAAATGACTGCCCAGCTGAAGTCAAATACAGACTCTGCAAGAATGGGGAAGAAAATGTGTTCCTGGTGTAAAGAGCCCAGCCTCACGGAGCAGTGTCCTTGCAGGCCTTATTCAGATGATAAGGATGATCCCTATGTGGCCCCAGATAAGTGCAGCAGCATGAGGAATATTTTTTTCAACGTGCCAAGGAACTGCAGCAGCAAGCAATGTGCTTTGGTCACAAGGAAGATACAGAAGTTTTACTTGGCAAGGGCACATCCAGCATCACGGATAAGAAAGAAGGTGTGCACAGTACTGCTGATGTTTCAGAACCTACCAAAGTAAAGAAGAAAAAGAAAAAGTCTACTGAGACACCTGTGAGAGCTACAAACTCTGCAAGCAAAGTCTGCCCATCTGTAGGACTACCAGCTGGGGTTCTAGCGAATATAGTGAAAACAGCTGCAATATTGCCTCCTGAGGTCAGGAAGTAAAATATACATATATATGGAGGACAGGATGTGACATTCCTGTAATGAACCCTACCCTATGGAAGAGTGGCCTTCCATCCTATGAGGATATGGATAAGGATGAAGATATCTCTTATGGGGAACCCGAACCGTGTCACACCCACAAAACACCCCAAGAATGGTGGAGGTGCCTAAACCTGGTACGCACTGAACAAACAGGTCTGCTCCGTGAAGAATTGAAAATGGAGAGAGAAAACAATGCTGAGCTACAGAAAACTGTGCTCGCAATTTAATCTGTGGCCAAGACCGAATTGGAGGATCTAATGACAGATCGAGATACTGCGATCAATACTATTACCGCCATGGATGAAAAGCAGAGCAAGTCTGTCCGAATGATTGCTAATCTGAAAAAGAAGTATGAGGAGACACGGAGAGAGATTACAGTCTTTCAGCAAGAGCTTTGCAATTGCCATGGAGAGGTGGAAGTCTCTCAGAATGAGGTTCACACTCTCCGTATAGAACTGAATGCCTCAACAGTATCTGGACAGAGGTGTACATTGCAGAATGAGGTTCATACTCTTCATGTGCACTGGATGCCTCACACCAAGAGATCAGCAGTTGCCACACAGAACTGAAAGTCTCTAAAAAGGATTGTCACAGCCTCGCTGAGGAGCTGGACATCTCTCAAAAAGCTGTCTACAGTCTTAGTATAGGTGAAGGAATAGGAGTCAGAGTTCCTATGCAATGCTCACAGGAGATGGCCGTGCAATGCAAACAATTAAAAAATTCCAAATCACACAGCTTAATATGGTTGCATCCTTAACACTAGCAACCTTTGATGCCACTCTTTGTGGACTCCCACTAACCTCTATATAAGGGTATATTCTGTATGGGTGTCACAGGCAATGGGTGCAGTGCAAACAGGAAAAAAGGAAATTCACAAGTCTCTTGAGGTCCAGGTGCTGTGAGGCGTGCTCCTACCGGGTTGGTGTTCAATGTAGAAGTTTCTTGGATGGCGGTGCAGCTGCCTTTGAAAAAATTTGTGGGACCAAAATTGCAAAATGCTGGGTACAAAACATTTAATGGCACATAATAGACAGCAACAGACAAACTCTGATGCGTTTCAGCCGCCAAGGGCCTTTGTGACAAAGGCCCTTGGTGGCTGAAACGCGTCAGAGTTTGTCTGATGCTGTCTATTATGTGCCATTAAACGTTTTGTACCCTGCATTTTGCAATTTTGGTCCCACAAATTTTTTCAAAGGCAGCTGCACCGCCATCCAAGAAACTTCTACAGTCTTAGTATGAATCTTAAAGTCTCTGTGATGGTGAAGAGGTAACCAGGCTCACTAATAAAGGTTAAGCCCGTTTGGTTACCTCTGATCCATGCGTTGTGGTTCAGGAGTGTCAGCTCTTGGACCCAACTCTTGTAAAAGCATTACCTGTAATTATGCGACAATAAAGAATGTTTGTGTTTTTACCTTTCAAGTAATGCCAGCAAGCAGGGATTGCTGTGGTATGAGTTTCAAGGGGGGTTCTGCAGAGAAAGTGTTGTCAGAATGTCTATCCAGTCAAGGGCCAGAATTGCTGGTTCCCCTAAAAATGTATCGGGGAATCAGGTTGGATTCCTGGATGCATGTAGACACAGTGTCTCAGTAATATCTTCTCACCACGTGGATTCCCTGCTTCAGCACAGCCCAGAAAGGTAAACTGTGCAAAGGGATGTAAAGTATCACTATAACTATAAGGGGTCCCCAGGTTAGGGGGGGTACCTAGTTACTGTACATGTAACCCAAAACCTGCTTAGGAGTTCTGGGGGTACTCCAACCATCTATGAGGTTGTGAGGAGGCTTGTAAAGTCCAGTCCTAAGTCTATTTTATAGTGTGTGGGGAATATGGCAAGTAAGACATAAAGCGCAGTTTTTTTTATTCTATTCCCCATACCAGCAAAACTTAGGATATTTTTAAAATGTATATTTTATTAAATTGTGTGTTTTAAAACATATATGCATGTGCACAGAAATTAGTTGGGACTTTCAGAACCAATGCTCTGACAGACCACTTGGGCTACCAATTGGTGCCAGTAGGTCTGGCAGGACATCTGGAAATGAAAGCCCCGGAGGATGTCTGTCTGATATGTAAAGACCATTTGGACAGGAGGGAAAGGCTCAAGTATCCACGTCCTGGGATCAATGGACGCTCTTTGCATTTCCATTTGCCCCACCAGACTTAGTGGAGCCAACAATGGGTTAGCTGGGGGGAAGATGCTGCTGGTGGACACATTTTCCATTGGCTGATTCATATTTCCCGCCCACCTGTTTTTTTCAAGCTAGCTCAACAAGCCTTGTGCCTCTGACATCATTATCCAGATGAGCCCTGCTCTGAGTGGCTGGGGAGAAATTTCTCACACTGGATTGGGCTATATTATTTTTTGATTGAGACTCAGAAGTATTAAAAAAAAACTACACCCATCAGATAGTTAGTTCTCCAGTCCTCAAGATTCTCAGATTCTAATTTTCCCGTTTCAAGTCTCCAGCAAGAAAGGGCTGCTTCAGCAAAAGCTGCCTGGATTTTTTTCTGTCCTGTTTTTGCAGCTATTGTCAGGGTTAGGATTCCCTGCACCTAGAAGAGTCTAGGTTATTTACCCTAATTCCCAATTATGTGTGTCTTTTTGCTGTAGTTTGTGTATCATTGTGTGTCTGCCTTTTCTTGTGAATACATTTACAATTTATTTCATTAACTTGTTTTGTTCAATGCATGATCCTGGTAAAAAGGTGTAAATTGCCTGGTCTCCCGTGACAATCTCTCAGAAGGCGCTTCACACGCAGGAATCCGGGAGTCTCAACTTAGAAGTGAGTAAATGG
Source organism: Ascaphus truei (assembly GCF_040206685.1). Lineage (NCBI taxonomy): Eukaryota > Metazoa > Chordata > Amphibia > Anura > Ascaphidae > Ascaphus > Ascaphus truei. The sequence continues at coordinate 75,712,231 of NC_134484.1, forward strand.
AAGGAGGACTACAAGGAGGCCCTGAATAGTATAGAGACTGTAAAAAGAAAAAATACAAGGCTGAAAGAAAATTCTGATTTGACTGACCACGTCAATGAAAAGAATGAAAAGCTACACGAGCTTGAAAAATAAAGAAACTATTGGAAGATGAAAAGTTAAAAGCATTGGAGCAGCGTACACAAGCACAGCATATATTACAGAGCCAGCTGCAAGAGCTGCGTGTGCATCGACACAATGCCAAAGAGAAGCAGCGATCTCTGCAGGAAGAAAATCTGCAGGCTGCTAAAAAAAGTACAAGTGCTTCAGGAATGTCTGATTACCCAGTGTCCCCCCACAGAGCAGCATGAGGAACTGAAGGCTACCCTGAGTTTCACCAGAGCATCGCTGGTGGCCAAGCTTAGCGGCAATGTGACTCGGTACAAGAGGGAGCACAGAAGGTCCAGAAACTGAGGCAAGCAGCTGCGGCCCTAGCAAAGAAATCCGCAGAGCTCCAAAATATAATGAAGAATGCATTGATACACACTCAGAGCAAGCTCCAAAAACAGTATTCTTTGGCTGATGAGCTAAATTTGCTAAAAAGGAAGAAAAGCATCAGAGTCATTCAGAAATACTACAAAGCTCTTGTCCAAGCAAGGTTGGAAAGAAAAAGGTATCTGAACAAACGCTCTGCAGCGCTCACCATACAGGCTGCCTACAGAGGAATGAAAACTCATCGGCTAAATCACCAGAATAAAGCAGCCTGCCTTCTCCAATCCATATTGAGAATGCAACGTCAAAGAAAGAATTATGAACATTTGAAGCAGTGTGAAATTTTGCTCCAGTCAAATGTTTGGGAGTATCTGCAGCAATGGTGCAACAAAAAAATGAAGGAAACTGCTGGTGTGATTCAATCCAGATATAGGTTCTAGATCACAACAATGCAAGCTGTGCATTGCTATGAGCACACCCACAATGGCATCTCAGTACTACGATTGACTTTCCACACAATTCAGGAAAGAATAACCAAGTTACGACTGAGAAGCACAATACCAACACTAGCTAACTACCAAGCTGAGATGCCATGGGAGTCAATCGGTATGGATGGAGGCTCAGCCCTCCTTGAACCACCCGTGAGTATGACTACAGAACCCGATGCAGGTAGTCACCCTAAACTCAAGGTAGAAAGGATCGCCCGACGCAGCGGAAAATACATGACTAAGCAGTCAGAAGAAAAACTGGGCTTGGAAAAAGTCCTCCTTGAGCGACTGAACAGTGCTGAGCTCAAGCATCTTCTCAAGGAGAAATTATTGGTTTGGAGAAGGTCTCCAATCCCATCGGGACTGAGGGTACTTGTACTCCATCCACTGTGATTCGAGCCGCAGAGATATCTCGAGTGAGAGTGGAAGGATGGGCTTCGGCCGTTGGGAGGAAAAAAACAAGATACAAAAGTGAAAGGAAGCGCTAAACACTTTGTCAAATATTGGATATACAAATAGATAAAACATTAGTAAAAACCACTTGTAAATGTACGCAATGAACAATAAAAATAACAATAATAATAGAACCTAAGAAGAATAGAACGTGTATTCATTAAAATAAAACAGTTGGATTCAAAGATATTAGTCCTGCAGCCAAAGTCCAGATTAGAGGATTTCCTGGTCCCCTCAAAAGGTTAACGGGAAGGGTAAATCTGGGCGTTTGGGCGCAAAGGGCTGCAATAAAGGAAAATAAACTGTATGTGGAAGAGAAATAGTGTCCTTGTACTATTATATAACAGTTTCTAATAAGAAAATACTTAGCTCGAGAGTCTCTGTTTGAATTCGAAGAGTCCTTCTGCAGTCTCAAAAAATGGGGAACGCACCTTAATGAAGGGGTACATAAAACAGCATGGCATAATAACGTTTTAATAAGATTAAAAGAATAAGATGATTGCGAACTCACAAACATAAAATTGTGTGCGCAGTCGAATTTCTAGCTTTCCAGCTTTGCACTATGGGAGTCTTAGGTTCCTGCACCAGGTCTGCAACGTTGTTTTGATCAATCTGGGGTTCGTGGGATTCTCCTCCAGGGGTCGTCCGCTCCCTGCAGTGTTGCTTCCCCTTATCTCCCCCTTGTGTGTGTCGCTGCTTCAAACAGACCTCCTCCAGGGTAGTGCCTTGGACCAAGTTCCTGTCCTCTGTCTGGTGTCTAAGATGAATCCTGGTGCTGTGTAGTCAAAAACTCTTTGGGTTCCGTGACGTCAGAGCTGGACTACGGTGGCTCAGGAGGGACACCCTACGCGTTTCGTGAATTCAGTTCGCTTTTTTAGGGGATAGTTCATGAGGGTTGGTGAAGGCTGTTATATACCCACCAGCCTACCTGCTCGCTGTAACTGATTGTTCATTCAGAACACCCTTGGGTGATCAGTGTGACGCTGTAGCTTATGTGTTGCATAATGCTGTTTTTTAGATATGCAGCCTTATATGGATAACAGCGCTTGTGAGGCTAATTACAAAAATATATTGGATACATTATAGAGGCAAACATTTTAAGTTAAAAAAATTAAATAAATAATTTATGGAATTAATAAATACAAAAATAGGAACGAAAAGACACAGCACTACTTCCAAGTAGGATAGAATAAGATCAAAACGAGAGTGTTCCCAAAGTGGAAAAAATAAATTCATTTATTGGATCATAAATCAAAAAACACACATGCAGAAGCCCACACCTACGCGTTTCAAGCGTTAGCTCTTTATCAAGGAGATATCTTGAGTGAGAGTGGAAGGATGGGCTTCGGCCATTGGGAAGCCCGAGCATCCCACAAACAAGGGAGGTATGTAACAGGGCCTTATCACTGTTTGAGAGAAACTGCCCCTAAATTCAGCAAGGAGCTGGTTAATTGCAGACAGGCAATTAACTAGACAACCTGGTCAGATTAGAGCTCTAAGAAAAGCTTCCTGGTGGAAACAGGAGAGAGATTTCTTAGCTCACATTTGGGCTAACATAAGGAGAAGGAGGACTGCAGAGATTTCCTTAGCCCACAACTGGGCTGACCTGAGGAAAATAGGATGTCTTGATGCACACAGAAGGACTGCATGCTGACAGCAAGACAAGGGGACAAGACCTCTATATCAGGACACAAAGAGTGCCATAGCACACAAGAATGCTGACCCAGGAGAATAGAGAGGCCGTCCCCTACAGCAAGAACAACAGAAACAGATAAGAAACTTTCTTGTTGGACTGTTGTGTGTGTGTATATATATATATATATATATATATATATATATACACACATATATTTGTTTGGGGATGTAATCAGCATAGCTACCCACCCAATTAAATAGGGCATATACAGTACTGTCTATTTAGATAGACTGAATCAGTCTATCTTTTACAGACAGGTGGACCCTGGTAGGGTTTACACAGCAGGGACCTCTGCTGTGTTAATCCGATGGGCCATTATAGTCTGCTTCGGTCCACCTCAGGAGATATTACCGCATAGTGCAGTTTTCATCTCGAGATGTGGTTGAGTGTTGGTGGCTGCATCTGTATATGGAGAACAAAAATAACAAATACTTTGCTCCTACCAATTTGGGCTAAAATATACTAGTGATCCCATGAGTGAGGGTCATTTAGTTAAACCCTTTGCCAAAACATTATAAGCTTGCATCCACATCACAGCACGACCAATTTGCAGGTACCTACACTGAATATGTGAAATTTCTTATAGCAATGCTATACTAATGCCTCATGTGCATGTTATTGTCAGTAATGTTAGTTATAGTTAATGCTATTTAATTTCCAAGAGAAAACATGGCTTAATGTTATGTTAGTCCCCTTTAAGGATACAGCTTTATTATTAATTTGACGTTAATTTAGGTTAACATCACATTAAGGAGCTTTTAACAGGGACTTATCCCTCTAAATCCAGCAGGGAGCTGGTTAATTGAAGCCCAATTAACCAGACTCCACTTGGCTAATTAGGACTCTGAGAAAAAGCCTTATGAGAAACAGAGAGGGAGATTTTCCTCAGCACACAACAATGCTGACATGAGGAGAGGGTCTTGAATACACTGGAGGACTGTGTATTGACAGCAAGACACAAGGGACCAGACCTCTTTTCCTTGACACAGAGGACCCAGGAACCTGCCAGAGGCTGAATCCTCAAGCACACCAAGACACCTGGACACCACTGACCTGAAGGGCCGTCTGCTTTTAGGTACCGCTGAGACTTTGGAGTGGTAGGCTGGAAAAGGGCTTATTCTCCCAGTCTTGTAGAGGGGACTGGGGTAAGTTAGCCCTTACAGGGATAGGTGTTTGTTTATTTTGTTTATTTGTGTATGTTTTGCCTTGTTAAAGGAACAGGCTCAATAAAGCCAGAATTTATTTTCACCCTAATCAGTCTCCATTAAATGAACCTCTGCACACATCTCTTACAGGGCTTAATCGAGCTTTGAGCATCTCGCCCTAAGCAAGCAATAGAGGACCCATTTCTGCAATCAACATTGAGGAGTGTTCATCTATGGACAAGGATGGATATGGATTGAGAAGGGCCATTGGGCACAAGGATTGCGCTTCTTTGGAGGCTGAATATTTGTTTTTGTTTTATTCATTTCGATTTTGCATTTTTTATGGGTGAAGATGCCATGAACTGTTTCATAGGGCCCAATGAGGAGGTTAAAACTAGTATTGTTCATATATTTAATTTGCAATTTATTACAGATATTTTTATTAACCCATGGGAACCTATAAACTATGGGAATGTCATTCCAGCAAATTATGTTTCAAACTAGTTATTTTTATTGATACACTATCAGACTTTTCAAATATTCTTTATACTTTTAGTTGGGATAAAAGGCAAATTATATTTTGTATAAAAAATAACTTCACACTGTGATAACCCCAAAAATGGAAAGCTGACATTTTCACATATAAACTCTGTCTTCTGTTTAACATTGGGCTTCACATATCAGTCAAAACTATAGCAGGTGCAGCAATAAATACAATCTTCATAGCAACTTTCCTTTTCTCTAAAATCCCATTTCTAAATATTGCACTACAATATAACAATGAAGATTAGATAGACACACGATTACCCCTTGAATACCCATAGGCTCTGCCGCAATACACAATTATATCAGGCGTGATGAAACCTGGTTATGTAGACATTATGTTTTACAATTAGATTTTTCCTTTGTGTGGTATCTCTCATAATGATAGTACTCAGTGAGTTGTCTTTTGATCCATTTAGTCCTGTTTACTTCTTATACAGTATGTGATGACATACAGATGTATGATAAGACACTTTAAAAGCTTCTTCAATTCAATGTTCTATATGGTGTTCTTCATATTGTATTGTATTTTAATTATTTCAACCTGTATGGAAGTGCGTTCCTTTTTTTTAATCACTTGTGCCAATGTCACTAAAATCGCGTTTAAAAATCAAAAGCTTACAAATTGTATTTTTGCACATTTAAATTATTTAATTCTTTCCTACTCTTGTTCTTTTGCGCATTGTTTTTAAAAAAGGGAATCCCGACCACCAATTTTTTTAACTATTGATTTTTTTTTAACAGAATTCGAAACTAGTCCTCCGTAGTTGAACCACACTGGTTTTTAACTATGGGGATCCTCTGATTCACAAAATATTTACTGGTTTGGTTGCATTGGTATTTCAACCTTTTTTGGCTGATGAATTACTGGCAAGTGAGCCGTTACATACTTTGATACTTTGGGAACAAGCAAACCCAGAGCTAAAAATACTACTGTTTAATTTCAGTGGACCCCCAATTCAAATAATGTAAAATAAACTCAATATTACAATTCTGCAGGAATTGTGGTTTATGATATTATGTCATTTTGCTTTTCCTTTACTTTTCCAAAAACATGCTTCAGATTTAAAGTAGTGTAAACCTCACCAGTTTGAGATCTGCATCAGTTGTAGAAAAACTGAACAGCTGTTTATTTACATAGAGAAAAAAACTTCAAGAAACATTTTTGTTAACCATCAGATAAGTCAAATGTGTTTGCAACACTCCATGGCCCATATTTAATAAGCAATGCTGTTCCACAAGACCTGATTTAGGGGCAGATCTGCAGAACTCCATTTAAATACTTAACAATACGTTAACTTATGTTAACGTATCGTTAAGTGCTAAAGGAGCACATCAAAGCTCAGTCACTATGCGTTAAGTGCTGTGTTAAGTAAAAACAGCCTACTGTTAACTTTAACTGATGCTTGTGCTAATGATATGTAAAAGAGGTGTCGACCACCTCAATGTACAGGGGTATATCCTCAACAGTCCATTAAACTTAACAAAGAAATAAATGCTTTTTATAAGTCGTGGAAATACTGTACCTGGCATAAGATGCTGGAAGCATCTAACACCAGGGACAAGAAAATTATCTGGCCTTGTCCAGACTTCTGAAGAGGGCAACTTTGACATTCTATATTCCATTAGCAATATAGGAAGCCAAAATCAATACCGTGGACTAGGTCCTATTTCTTTTAAAGGATGTGACATCCCCCCCTTTAAGATGATGTCCGGGTGGGTAGCGGGAGGGGTTAACCCCTTCATAACCTTAGCTGTAGTAACCGTTAAGGTAATGAAGGGGTTAACTACTCCCACAACCCCCCGCAAGGCCTAAACACCCACCAAGGGCCAAATTTACCCTTCACCAACCCCGCTACTCACAATGAACCGGGCCCTGGTATTTAACCCCTTCATTGTCTTAGCGGTTAGCTGCTAAGGTAATGAAGCTGCCTGTAAATGTATTTTTATTGCATTGGATTTAAGCCGTGTGTCTCTAACGTTGGTATGAATGCATATCAGCTCCAGAGACTCCTGGCATAAATACAATGCAATAAAAATAAATTTTTGTTTCTAAATTGTACTCAAAAATCCAATCTTGCCACACATGGGGTGGTGAGATGAAATTTGCAAGGAGTTTGCTAGGTGGTTGCCTTGATGAACTCATCGGAGGTACTAGAATAGGGTGTTTTTCTCAAAAATGCAAGTTGGCGCTCTTTTTGAGCTCCAGCTCAATGTGTTTGAGTAGGAGCAAGGCAGCTCAGTGAGATGCACTTCCAGTACGAGTTTGGCACGTTATCGGAGCTTTCTAAATAGCAAACTTGTCAAATCATATAGGAAGTGCTCAAAAAGCTTGATGACTTAGTTATTGAAGCTACTAGAATAGGCCCCTCTGACTGTTAATGAGTTTAGTAATTCAGTAACAATAATTAATTAAAATAACCAATCAGAGAGGCTGACTGTCCGAGATAAACTAAATATAGCTAAGCTTCGCGGTTGCCTAATTAGTCACAGTCTCAGACTGACGTGTCTCAGTTGCCATTGAGTCTGATAGTGTCACACAGTGTACTGTAACTGGCTTGTTGTGTTTTGTTATTCATTTCCTCCCAGTGCCACTATATCAACCACTACACCACCATCACCATCCTTTATCATTATCTTATTGGCAAAACCAAAACTGGCAAATATAGTATCATATTAGTTATATTTTATTTTGACCATCTAGTGGAGGCACAGACAACCTAACACCCAAATAGCCATGCTATACCAGGCAGGCAGTGCTACATTCTATCTTCTTTGTCAGAATTGAAATTGACAGATTGGCACCAGGCATTGAAGGAAGGCCAGCCATCAATTACATGGCATTGGCATTGTTGTTCTTCTTTTTTTTGTCCTAAGCAACAGTAACCTCAGTAACTTCATTAACATACAGGTGTGAGGGAGAACCCAAGGACTTCTTTTATTTTGTTATACTGTACGATTACTTACAATAATTAATAACCTGTGAACACTAAATTAGCACTCTTTGGCCTGAATGCATCAATCTGTGGTAAACAAAAAATGCGGTGCTACCGCCCCCCCCCCCCCCCCCCAAAATGTTATTTTTATAGTGCAATACATCAATATTTCAAAGCTTAAAATTTCATTTTTTTTGGATCCATTAAAAATATCGTACTTGATAAAAAATAGGTTTAGTGCCGTATTTTTTTGTATTAATGGCTATACAAGATATCAGAATGGGATTTAAAGCAGAAATACAACACATTTTGTTATCACTTACTCCAGGATGGTGTTATATTGGTCATTATTTACATAGGCAAGATAAGCTAAACCAGCATGAAATAGTTGATAAAAAATTACTTCTAATACATTTCAATAAATAGTAACCACTTACCACTTAGTAGCCTGAATGGCCAACAAGTCATGGGTTAGTCATGTTTTTTCTGGTGATTGATTTTTAAATTCTGGTTTATTTTTGGTGATTGATTTTTTTAGGTTGCCTATTGACTGCCATAGTGGCTAATCATTACCATATTATATGGCATGATGTACCACTGTGCCAATCAATGGATAGAGGTTGGGGATAGTTGCCCTGGGGAGGGTGGTTTGGTCACCAGGGTGGGTAGCAGGGTAGGGGGTTAACCCCTTAATTACTATAGTGGTTACTAATTGCTAAGGTGATTAAGGGGCTCGGGGCCATTAGATTGTATTTTTATTGTACTGTTGCTGCCCTCAGTGGACATAAATGTGGAGGACGGTGATGAGGACGGCCTTCATCCTGGCAGGGGTAAGTAGAAGTTTTATTTACTTTATGCTGGTTTGATAATGTTTTATTTTTAATGGGCAAATGCACTATTATCCATACTGTATCTGGATGGAGGAAAAATGCATTTTTTTTTCTAAGTCCTGCTGTCAAATCCCATCCCACCACCCTTGGGTGGCGAGATGATATCTGCACGAAACTCACTATTCCAGAGCTCCGATCAGATTCTCAAGGCTACTAGAATAGTGTTAGTTTCTCGAAATTGTGCTATTTTTACTTTTTGAAGCTCCTGCTCAATCGAGTTTTGCCAGCAGCGAGAACTCGCCGAAAAATGTATTCCCCCTATGATTTGGCCAAATCATCGATTCTTTCTGAATAGCAAATCTGCAAATTTTGCAAGAACCGCTCAGAATCCTCGATGAGTTGGTTCCCAAATCTACTAGAATAGGCTCCATTGACTTCACAGTTAACAAATTACAATGTCACTAACTGTCACTGTCTGCAGTGGCTTGTTGTGTGTGTGTCCACAACACCACCACCACAACCACCCCACTGGATTGCCATCATCCTTATTTTCTTATTGTTAAAAATGGCATCCTATTTTATTTTGACCATTAAATGGCAGCCCAAAGAAGCTGGCACCCAAACTGTGATGCTATGCCAGGCAGTTCCACATTATAATTTTTTTGTTTTCATTTATAATACTGACCTAACAACATCTGCCATAGTACCATTCCCTGTATTCATATGTATTTTGTTGCTGAAAATATTTTTTATATTATAAAGCAAACAAAAAAAAACAATTATGACAAGGAATTCTAGATGTCTCTCTGTCTCTACAGTACATAGGAGAGAAGAAACTGATGATCTCTCTCTCTCTCTCTCTCTCTCACAATGAAGGAGCATGAAATGAAACTTATGGTTGCTGTATCAAGCGGCTTATTGCAACTCTAAACAGAATTGCTTACAGTGCATAGGAAAGAGAAAGCAAAATATAGTGCAAAAAACTTTGTAAAAAAAATTCTTGAAAAGTAAAAATCACACCTACAAATCAGTGTCTTTGAGTAGTGGACAGGGTTGTGTTGGGATCGTATCCTTGTATATCGTCACTCCTCTCAATGGATTGGAAAAAAGAAGTCCCTAAAGGACTAAATGAAGATATTGATGCCTGGTGTCTTTATTAGGAAATATCTTCTTTTTCCAAAATTAGTATGATATTCTGACACATAATGTGTTGTAGTTCATATACGTGATGGATTCTTTATTCTGCTTTGTCTTTTACTAGATCCTCATTGGGTCTCATTGTAACATTAGTCTTGTTTTCAACTATCCAAGGCCTAATAATTTTGACTGTAGGACTCGACTGGTTACCGTTGTGTATTTGTACTAACCAATGTTGTGTTTTATTTCAGAGTTCCACTTGGTGTCATGTGCGCCATTTTTATTTTCTATTATTCTTTGTATTAAATTATGCTCTATGTTTCACCTAGTTAGGATAACTATGTGTTCAGCTGTTGTACTATGTTGTGCCTGTTTGTGATTGGTTGTGCATGAGTCAATCATTTGAGACCACTGGGTATTTAAGTTTTGGTTTAGTTCAGTACAAATTATTCCCCGAAGAAGTAGCATTGCGCTACAAACGCGTAGGATTTTTTGTACTACTGATCTTGTAAAGGTCATGTTTCTATCTGCCGGGTAACCCCTGAAGCTCTAGCACTGTTCACTTTGAGTAGCGGGTTAGGTGCCTTCCACACTCTTGATCGTCATTTTGTGGCGTCCTGACGGTTAGATCACTCACCTACAGTAAGCTATCGGTGTTCACTCTGAGCTCAGTTGGTTTGTTACTGCAGTATCCCGGTTGTTCACTCACTTGCAAATGTGACCCTTGCAATAATATCCCCTGTGAAAGTATCCTATACACATTATCACCCTGTCACAAGACATACAAATTGCTATCTTTATTGGCATACAGGTCAGTGATAATGAAAAAAAGGGGGCTCACCTGTTTGCCTCAAAACTATGGACATTGCCTAAACAGCATTACCCTGTGAGATCGATACCACCATAGAGGAAGGTTAACCAGATGGGACGTCTATACCAAGGAGGACTAATAGTGCCACTGTGTGAGAGACCACCTACCTGAGGGAGAACCACACTTTCCAGGAGCCTTCGGCGGATACCATCAGAGGGTGCGGTAACGAAGACTTTTCCCATTTCATCCTGGCATTTGGTAACCCATGTCTTAGTACATGGAATGCTTGTTATTACTTTCCTTGATGTACGCAGATATATTACCCTTTAAATATATTTTTTGAATATACTTCACTATGTGCGTTGTGCGCTGTTTTTCTTGTCGTTTTTATAAAGGGATACAGGCTTGTTCTTGGTACCAGATTCCGAGGATTTCGCTCAGACTTAAAAGGATGCAATCAGCCTCCAGATTTCCTTATGCAGAATGAATTGGACTCCTAATGCCCGTGAAAATCCACGGAACGGATTTTGACAGATTAGCCTGGATTAGAACCTAAAAATGCCAATTAGTGTATTTAACAATAGAAATCCAATGGTCATGTAGAAAATCAGTGATCAATCAGGAATCTGGTGCATAATTAGAACAGCAGTGATAATATTAAGTACAGGGGCGGGGGGGGATTAGGTGTGCAGTGAAGAATTACCGATGATTTGTTAAAGAGTGAGTGAAGAGATGAATTGCAATTGCTAGTGGAATTTAGAAAAAATGCTATATTTTAGGAAAACAATTGAAGTGTTGTATTCTATCTTTTTGCAGGTGAATGAGGAGATTATACTTCTTCTAAAGTTTGAATATTTTAGTAAAAAAAAGTATACTTAACAAACATAAAATAAGATTAAGTTCAGCCCATTACAAAACTCCAATTAAAATGCAGTTCTTGCTGTGTATCATTTCCTTTTTTATGATGTGATTTTTCACAGTTTATAATTAAGGGTCAAGTACTATTTCACGTTAATAGCTTTGTTTCACTTGGTATGCTGCCAAATACTTCACTTTTCTTTCAAACAAATCCAATTCTCACAGCTCTGTATTCTCTGGAAAACTTTAGGCTCTACGTTCGTTTTGCAATTTTCTCTCAAACCTTTCAATGTTTTTGTCTATATCTTTTAAATCAACTGCTGGCCACTGGAACATTCCCCACAAAATAAGAAAAAAAAGTTAAGAAGTAGGGGACTTATTTTCATAATGACATAGTAAAATTGGAAGCCTTTTTCCAACCATGAGGGTCTAATAAATTAGTCTTGATGATCAGAAATTGGGCAAACAACATGTTAATTATTTTATTTTACCTATATTTTAAAACGTAGACAAGTTTTCTAATTTACAAATGTTATAATTATTCATATAGATTGTATTTTTTACGTAATAATATTCTGCAAAATAAAAAGGGATCCTCTATACTACTAAACATGTAAATTTATCAAAGACATGGGTAAGAACAAAAGAAAAACCTTTAACTAAAACCAACCTTTGGGCCTTAGGGAGTATGTATTTAAACAGATTGTTAGTGCTGTATTCCTGAGTCCCTGATCTGGACCCATCTGACTGTGAGGGGTGGCTTGCTCGCGATTTATGAGACTTCTTCCACCCTTATCGGGTCCATCCCCTTCTAGATTTATGTTCACATACAGTAGGTATGTCTGGCACCTTAAAAAATGTAATCTCCCATCGGAGATCTGTCTGTTCGCATCCGATTTGGAGGACTGTGGATCTATTGTTGAAAAGTAAGATGATCTCATTGGTATTCTTCTGTGCCCTATTACTCGCCAGTGATACATATGATTACATGATGCATAATATGATGGATCTCTGAAAAATTATATTTTTGTGCTCCATGATAAACTTCAAAAACTCCTTGTTAAAGGAGATCTCAGAGTTCATCGGATCCTTCTTAAGTTCAGGAACATTTAACTCTTGCTTATCTTGGGCAATGTCATGCTTTATCTGATTAAGAGTAGATTGACCATGCGCTATAGTTAATTGAATCAACTTGCTAGAGCAACAATTCTAAATGTATTCCCATTTGGTCAAAAACATATCATTGGTCTCACAAGTAGGCAACACTTTATCACATAAACCCTGAGGAATCATATTTGCTTTTAAATAATGCTCGAGGCTACAAATATTCCACCAGGTTTTGCTTTGTTTGAATAACAATCATCTCAATGTATCACATTTATCATCAATATTACGTGAAAAAGGGTAACTGGTTCCTTAGGATGTAGTGGAGAGAAACCTCGCTCTAACCCCTGGTTGGTAAAAGCGTGCTGCCTAGGGATGTAGAAAATAGAAAAGAATGTGTACCAAAGAAGGCACACTGAAGAATCCCCTTATAGGCGCACCGCAGACCTTTATAGTATAGACGGTCAGGGGTGGATGTAGTAAATAGTGTAAACTATAATAGACAACTGTGTAAATGTGTAATAAAAAGGTGTATAGTGCAATACCATACACTAAGCTAAAAGATAGACAGTGACGTCTATACAGCTTCGCCAAACCCCTCACTGAGCTCTCGAGTTCAGGTCTAAGTAGTAACGTAACTACACAGAGTACCTGTTATTCTATAAGTCACATGCTCTGTGGTACAGGTAAGTATATGTGATCAGGTATTGAAATAGATATACTCAGTATGATCACTATTGGTAATATCCTTAGGTTTCTACTGGAGGTGTACAGTAGATAATGAAGTATGTAATCAAGGTAATAGGTAATGAAACAGCTCTGTCCACAGACAGAGATAACAGACACCTAGGGCTGTGTAGTGATAGTACCGTTTGTTAAAGAATCAGTGGGCAGAAACAGAGAATAATTCTCCAAAATCTGAAATATTGTATGATATTGATTCTAATAATGCCAGTAGACCGAGGTGTTGTTAAGTGATCCTGTTAGGTATACTATCCTGTCATATATACATTCATAGATATATAAGTAGAGGTGCTCCTCAAATAGCTAGTACAGAGGGTAGTGTTGATGGTGTGCGGTAAGATAGGTACTCCTAAAATAGCTTTGTAGACAGGGTATTAGTAACCCAAAAATATCTTATCCCTCGGTGACACAGAAAATGTAGTGACACTTTGTCTATACAGTATACCCACGAAGTATGTTAGTCCGCGCATGCGTCGTGCGCAGTGCTCAGTGTGTCCCTGGGATATTTTTATGGATTTGAGCTGCGCATGCGCCGAAGCCGCGTACTGTCCTGTTAGTTCTCCGCGGCTGGTGCAGAGGTAGGTGGCAAGCACATTAAGCACTGGGTCTAATGTGCTAGGTTCAATGGTGGTATAGGATATACGTATAATTAATCGTTATAGTTCAATGTTTAGATGCCAAGAGGCAACATGCCAAATAATGCTCGTGTGATCCGAGCTGCGCATGCGTCACAGACGGAGGTTTGAAAGCTCCAGTAGTACCCCAGGGGGAGCAGAATGCGCATGCGCCCGGACGGGGCTATACTTATGGTGTACGATATATATAGACAATAGTATGAGGGAGGGACACAGTTCAAGATATATTGTCAAAGATGCTGACTGAGATAAACTAAACTTAGCCAAGCTTTGCGGCTGCTGGGGCTGCTGTCAGTGGATTTTTTTGTGTCCACCCAGAACCTCCACCATTACCACCTTCATCATCATCAATCATAATTATCTAATTTCCAAAATCAAATCATGCAAATATGGCATCATATTATTTATATATATTTTTGATCATCTAGTGAAGAGCTAAATAAGTCAGTACCCAAACTGCGTGCCATGCCAGACAGTACTACACCATAACATCTAGGTGGGAATTGGCACCTGGCACTGCAGGCTTACCACCAGCCACCAATCATGTGAAATCTAGGTTGGCACAGTGCTTGGCTTGTGTAATATTTGTATGTCCTAAATAATTAGTTACTGTTCCATCTCTCTCAGTAATGCAGTTAGGAGGGAGGACCCCTGGACATAATCCTTTTATTTTGTTCTCACTACTCAATAACTATTATTATCCTGTGGAAAAGACCCTTGTTTTGAGTGTTATCTATGTGAATCACTGACTATTATGTAGAATGACTCTGAAGAAGTAATCCAGTAACAACAATAAGTAAATATTTACAACCATTCAGAGTCTGATTGCCTGAGATAAACTTATAGCTAAACTCTGTGACTGCAGAATTAGGTACGGCCATGGACTGATACACTACACTTACTGACTTGATACCCAGGCCCACCATTACCTTATTGCCAAAGATGGAAAATTGAATCATATTTATATTTTATCTGCTTGTTTGACCAGTACAACAAAAACAGCAGTGTTCAAACCATATCAGAGGAAAGGGTCATGTAGGAAGTAGTAAAATCAAATAGAATGAGGGTTTGCCTGTAGGAGATTAAAATAATAGTAAGGGATTGTGACATCTATCATCATCATAAAAATAAATAACGGTGCACCACAACATAACCCTAAAGTTAGAACAAGACCAAGATGCAACCATTGTCAGTAGCTAGATGTGAGGATTGGACCTCGGTCCCGCCCCTGTGACGCGCCCCACTATGGGAGGGGTGATGCAGTCATGCTGTCAGTCGGGGGGAGACCCCATGGATCGGTCTTAGGCCCACCCCGTGACATCGCGGGTGATACTGCTCGCTTGAGCACTGCGTGCAAGCACCACATTTCCACTACCAGCAGGCTTCGATGTAGTGCGGGAGCCTGTACGGGAGCCTGTACATCGAAGCCTGCTGCAGAGAGGCAGTGAGAGCATCCTGTCTGGGTTGCGGCACTAAGGGGACTCCAGTGCAAGTAGCGGAAGGCATCCTAGCATTGATTTTACACTGCATTCACATGTGAGTGTCCATTTGGCTGTTGTAGCCGTATTTTAATAAATTGTTGTGCTATCTACACTATCTTTGCTGTACTCTCTCCTCTTTTGGGCCAATCGTCATCCGGACATCCGAGAGCATCAAGGGTGAAGGAGATTGAGGAACTACACGTGGGATTCATGACAGCAGCGGAGAAGAAGAGGTTAAAGCACAGATTCTCTCAACCACACCTAACAAGATATATCTTGTAAGTAGGCATAGTGTGTCATTTTTGTTCAGACCTCACCAGTCCAGGTATACTGTGCAATGTTGTGCTTTGTTTAACCCTTCAATAGGGGGAACATAGGGGGAACATTGAGAATCAGGCCAGTCAAGAGAATTGTCATCATCCCACTTCAAGGATTTGCACAATCTAAGAACTGTGTATCACATGGACTGTGTCTATTTGAGCGCCAGGTATCCTTCTTTTCCTTTACTAACAGTAAAATAAATGATCAAGGAGTGAGAGTAAGGAAAACTAGGTTACAGTAATTGCATTGTCACTGAGCCAATTGCTTTCAAGGTGAGGGTGGAGAAGACGAAGGATCTCTATCGGCTCGTAATTTGATGAAATGCAAACACTGGGACAGGATCATCAGTGTGCTCTCAGTCTGACAACCGCACCACAGAATGGAATTGCTGGGAGTGGTACAGTCTCAAATGCTCGCTGATGGTCCATGTCACTTCAAGTACCTCCCCCCTACTGACAATGTACCCACAGTACATGCCTTGCACCCTCAAAGAATACCATTGGAAGAGATACAGTGGGTGTTCTGTGTCATGGGACGTTGTGGTCATGAATATGGGGGGAAAAGATGAGGTTCTACAAGCTGGGAGATAGGTAGAGATGCAATAGAGTAATGGAGAGTGGAATAGCACACCTAAACAAACAAAAATAAGCAGGGTGCTCAGTCCAAGCAGAATCTGCAATTGCCAATATCTATAAAATTAAAAGTTTTAGAATAAAATATATTTTTTATTTATGTAAAGTTTAGTGTGCTCTCCACTCTTGTGAAGTGTGGAGAAGCAACTGAGGCACTTCTCACATAAGGAGCAGATCGTGGAGCCTGCCTGGGCTTGGTGTGCCATCGAGGAGAAGAATGTTGTTACTGCTGCCATCAGGGCCATCATGGAGTGGTTGTGGCTCTTCTACAATGACTAGCAGCAGAACCATCACATCTGGAGATGCATGAGGACTCAAGTTTGCGGACACCAGCTCTCTCCAGAAGTCACAGGGATTATGTTGCATATGTTGCTGCAGAGCAGTTATCCCAGAGCGGCATCCACTCCTGTTCCTATGCACCATAGCACCACAATGAATGCAGTGAACCACCACAGATTCAAACACAGAGCAATGGCCGAGCAATTGAAAGAATTTTCAAATCACGGAGTGTGTTCCTCTGGGCAAACCACTTAGTCCTTTTGATGCCTGTGGGCTAGAGGAGGAAGCAGGTATACCACAAATGCTAACCTGGGGACAACAATTAAAATGTCTTTGAGACGCATGTTCACATTCCTCAGCCTCACTTTCTCCAAGATGCTACTCGCTAAGCTCATCAGAAGAACTAGCATCACCACCATCAATGTGACACCCACCCCATCTAACCTCAACTGACTCTCCCCCATGCACAGACTGACTTACCTCAGTCACAGCCTACTCACTGTTGGAATCAACTCAGAAATAACCTGTTCATGTAACACAGACTGAACAACTGTAGGAGAAGCAGGTTTCCGACACATGCACACAACAGGGGGTGCAGCCACAGTACAACTGCTACCCCTACTACTGGTTCCAGTAAAAGCAACTGGTACATCTAATGCTGCTCTTGCTGTTCTACTTGCACTGCTAACTGAGCCTAAAGAAAAATCCCTCCACAGTCTCACAGGAGGGGCAAAATCATAACTCCTCTTGCCCCTGTCACCACTCTCCATAATAAAAAAAAATCTCTGTCTTGTCCAACTCCATGCCTATCCCCTCCTTTATGGAGAAATAAAGTTACACTTGGCGCTCAATACCCAATGCTATAAAGTGCTTAAAACTGAATAATTAAGACCTCAGAATAGGTTCAGAAAACCTATACCATTAATAGGTGAAGCACGTAGAGTGTGCCAGCAGTTAAACGAGTTAAACGAGTGTGATCAGTGCCAAACAAGAGAGAGAAGGACGCCATCGCTTTGGACACAAACATCTGGGCATCCATCCCGGAAGTGTGGGAACCCGGCAGAAAGACGCCATGATTGCAAGGGAGATGGAGGTGGTGAGAGCGCTATCTCCCAACCGGTGAACACTTTCCCTTTGACACCCATGCTTTTTATATTTTCATTGCATATAAAATAGTTTTAGAGTCTGTACTACAGGTATTCGGTATTTTCAGGTTCTCTTTGGAAAAGTCCCCTGCCATAAGAACACCAGTGGGATACATTTCCACTGATTTAAGATATGCCAATATTTTTGGGTAATATGTGAGTATATTCCCTATCATTACCCACATATCTACCTTGGGTTTCAGACATACCACACCATATTGGGTCTATCCCCTCCTGTGCCTGCCTGTCTCTACTACTTCCTTAACTTGTAATACCATGATTATTTCCCAACAGAGTTCTTAAAACTCTGTTATACCCATGTTCACCTATGGCACAATGAGCGTACAGGGGGCCTACCTTCTGTGGGTTATGAGTGACCTTATTGTACAAAAGGCCTCGGATATAATGTGCGCACACGCGCGACAGAGTTCATGACAGCGTGCCTGTCGTCCGAGTGATCTGTGGACTGACATCCACACTGACGGGAGGGCATGGCGGAGGCATGGTGGGTGCGACTTCAATAGTAGGGAAGCTACTTGAAGGTTTAATACAGGATAATATTCAGAAATACCTAATGGAAAACAAAATTATTAGTAATAGTCAGCATGGATTTATGAAGGATAGATCATGCCAAACTAACCTTATTTCTTTCTTTGAGCAGGTACGTAGGAATATAGACCATAATAATGTAGATGATGTGCAGCGTAGGGATAAAAAAGATAGTACTGGTGTGGGGAGACAGTCCCTGTCTAAATCTCACGTGTGGAGGTTGTTAGGATGCTGAAAAGAAGGCGTCTAAGAGGGGATATGATAACTATAGTCCCGGGAA
Source organism: Ascaphus truei (assembly GCF_040206685.1). Classification (NCBI taxonomy): domain Eukaryota; kingdom Metazoa; phylum Chordata; class Amphibia; order Anura; family Ascaphidae; genus Ascaphus; species Ascaphus truei. Next base: position 75,730,766 of record NC_134484.1, read on the forward strand.
CACATGGCCGGATACCTGGGCCATGGACCTGGAACGGGAGGGAGGGTGGTCCAGAGGAGGAGAGCCTTACCCGGGCATAGAACCCGATATCCTGCAGGATCACTACGGTTCTATTTGTTTATATATGTTCCTTTTGTTTTTTCCTTGTGTTCCTTCCTTCCCACATCCTAGACCCCCAAGGCGAAAGATGTATGGACCGCAGCAACCACCAAAGCCGAAGAAGCAGTCACCCATCTCCGCTACACTTAGGCCTCCACGGCGAAAGAAAGAAGAAGTACAGCATCCACCAACGGCAACGCACAGGCCACCTGTCGTCACAATATCTAGGTAGGCACAAGGTCTGCTATGTATATAGACGCCCAACACACACAGGTACATGGCGGTAACATTTCTATCTCAAAACGTGAAGGGATTTAATAGCCCGAACAAGAGAAAGGTTGCCTTCTCCGAATTTAGACGGAGGCGAGCCGACGTTATCTTCCTTCAGGAAACTAATTTTAGCACCCAAAACACCTGAAATCGCAAAACAAGTTAAAGGGGAAATTTCGCAGTATTTCCAGACGAATCTCGGGTCTGTGGAGTCCCACACAACGTTGTGGGAGGCTCACAAGGCCGTGATGCGAGGAATACTGATAGGCATAGCAGCCAGGAAAAAAAAAACAAAGGGAGACCAAATTGACCCAGCTATATCAGAGGTTGCATGAGCTCTCTACACTACATAGCCGATCAGGTAGAGAAGAAACATTAAAGGAGTTGAAGGATGTAAGGATTGAGCTTAACCTCCTCCTCACATCCCGGGCCGAGAAGGATCTGAGTTGGACACAGAGGAAGTTCTTTGAGAAGGCCAACAAGCCGGACACCATGCAGACTCCGAAATAGAAAGCCAAATTTTAATATACACTCTATTAAGTTGGCAGAGGGGAAGGTCTCATCGAATCCCAAATTTATTGTGGATGAGTTTAAAAAGTTCTATGCACAGCTATACAATGGGGAGAAGGTGGTCCACAATGCCAGGACAAGCAGTAAACTGCGGAAATTCCTAGCAAGCGCAGATTTGCCACAATTGGACAACTTAGAGCGAGAGGCACTTCAGGGCGACTTCACAGGGGAAGAACTCCGGGCAGTGATCAAGGGTTTAAAGCCCTCTAAAGCCCCAGGCCCAGATGGGTTCTCAAACCTATACTATAAAAAATGTATCGGGGTTCTTGCTCCACATATGCTTCGGTTATTTAACGGAGTGTTAGCTGGAGAGCCCTTCTCTGAACGGATGCTCCAGGCGTCGATCTCCTTGATTCATAAAGGGGACAAAGACCCCACAAATTGTCAAAGTTATCGGCCAATATCATTAATTAATACAGATGTCAAAATCTACTACAAATTACTGGCCAACCGGTTAAGCATCATCCTGCCGAGGCTTATCTCTCCGGACCAAGTTGGCTTTATTACAAATAGACAGGCGGCCGACAACACCAGACGGATTGTAGATATAATTGATTTCGTGGAAGCCAGTGGGGTCCAGAGCGTGGTCCTAAGCCTAGACGCAGAGAAAGCCTTTGACAGGATTGACTGGCCATACTTGGAGTCCACGCTTGGAGCATTTGGGTTTGGAGGCAAATTCCAGAGGGCAATAAAAGCACTTTACAATGCGCCTGCAGCGCGGGTGGTCCACCAGGGGTTTCACTCGGAGCTGTTTCCAATTAAAAGTGGTACAAGACAAGGATGCCTGCTATCACCCTTGCTGTTCGCCCTATGCATTGAACCACTGGCAGCCCAAATTCGTAGCAACACGGATATCACTGGAGTACAAATACACTCACAAGAACACAAAGTGGCTTTGTACGCAGACGATATCATTCTAACCCTGACTAGGCCGCTAATCTCGCTACCTAATCTGTTCGGGCTTCTAGAGCAATTTGCCCAGATCTCGGGTTTTAATATAAATCAAGCAAAATCAGAGGCACTAAGCCTTAATATCCCCCGAGAGATGGAGAAGCTGATTGAACTCAGCTTTGAGTTTAAATGGCGACCCTCCTCCATAAGATACCTAGGGGTGTATATCACAAAAAAGATAGGCTCCATATATCAAGCAAATTACCCCAGTCTATTGAAAACTCTAAAAAAGGAATTACAAGACTGGGCAGCATATGGTATCTCATGGCTAGGACGGATCTATAGCGTCTAGATGAATATCCTCCCCCGGATTCTATACCTGTTTCAGACTCTCCCGGTACCCGTGGTATGGGCAGATATCATGGAACTACAAAAAGCGATCTCGAAATTTATATGGAAGGGGAAAAAACCACGGATAAACGCCAAATTGATGCAGAAGGCTAAGGAGGGGGGGGGGGGGGGTCTAGCTGTCCCGAGCATTATGTCCTATTACAAAGCGGCACAATTGTGCCAAATCACACAGTGGCACGGAGACCCGGAGCTTAGGCGGTGGGTGGCACTGGAGAAGGAGATGTGCGCCCCTCTTGAGCTCGGGGACCTAATCTGGTACCCGAGGATACGGGTGAAGGACATAAACAAACCACTGACATCTGTGCTCAACTCGCTCTCGGTCTGGGAGGCGTCTAAAATTAGCCGCTCGCTAACCTCCAAACATACGCTTATGGCCCCCTTATATGGTAATCCGAATTTTGCTCCTGTACTAGCGGGCAAGAGTTTCCCATTGTGGCGCAAATTGGGTCTGAGGAGGTTGAAGGATCTGGAGGGCAGCAACACAATTAAATCATTCGAGCTATTAAAGTCAGAAACGGACATCCCCAACACAGAATTTATTAGGTACCTCCAGATCCGGGCATTTTATAACACACACCCGGTGAGACCACCGCTAACAAAGTTTGAACGGCTCTGCGTGAGGGGTACAGACATGCGGGGACTGATCTCTGCCTTGTACAGAGAGGTGGTCGGTGCTGACAAGGAGGATACAGACAGAAGTTTAAAAAAAAAAAAACAAGTGGAATTCATTACCCATGGAGACTGTGATGGCAGATACATAGATTTGTTTTAAAAAAAAAAAGGTTGGACATCTTTTTAGAAAGGAAAAGTATACAGGGATATACCAAATAAGTAAACATGGGAAGGATGTTGATCCAAGGAGTAATCTGATTGCCAATTCTTGGAGTCAGGAAGGAAGGTATTTTTCCCCTTATGAGATATCATTGGATGATACAGTATGTCACTGGGTTTTTTAGTTTGCCTTCCTCTAGATCAATAAGTACAGATATAAGATAAAGTATCTGTTGTCTACATTTAGCAAAGGGTGAACTTGATGGACGCATGTCTTTTTTCAACCTCATCTACTATGTAACTATGTAACTTTGTAAGTTAGGCACTGCTGTATGGAAACTCCCCTGAAGTTAATTGGAGTTTCATCGCAAATAAAGAATAACCGACTCAAATACAGTTCCCATCCATAAATGTTAACTTTAGGGTCACAAGTCACACAGCTGTGTCTGAGATGTCATTGAACTAATGGATAATAGCCAAACATTAGTCATATTTTATTGTCCTATTAACATATGCTTTAAAAACTGTCACATAAATGTGAACAGTCCTGTTTTTGTCACGTTATAGTTGTATAGAAACAGATTTGCTACCTAGCATATTTTGGTTTTGGTCCTGTACGTAAAGTTCCCTTTTATGAACTACAATTGTTTTTCTCACATGACTCACATTACTTTTATGACTGAAGATAGCTAATAAAAACCTTGTTTATTGTCTAGAAAATAAGTCCTAAAAATCCTACATGACAGAGGTACTGTAACCTATAATATAACTAAGTAAATATATAATACTGTAGTTTAAAAATAAATCACGGTGATCATAGAATAGAAAATAGAATAAATTAATCTGATACAAACATCCCAATTGCACAACCAATTGTATGTGTTTGCAAGTGCTTAGAATATGTTCATGAAGGAAAAATGTTTTTTTTATTGGGATTGAACCACAATCTGATTTATAAAAGATACTCCCCTAAGAGAAACTGTAATTTCATTTGCAAAGCATTCAACAAAAAAACATTGGTAATGTTCTTACTTTTGAACTCTTGTAGCAGCATGTTGAGTTCCAATAAGCCACACTAGCATAAAATAAAATGTTTATATTGTACAATATTTCAGCCTCGTAACTGAATGGAATACAACGGGAATATAGCCACTCAATAACACCTACTGCTCTTAGGCACTCATTTAAAAAATCATTTTAAATGTCTAATACACATTGGGATTACAGCTTAATAACTGACAAACTATAAATCACTTGCTTTATTTCTCCACAATAAAGTCCATCTGCAATCCATATTTATTTCACATTAATAGTTACCATGGAACAATTGCATTAATTGTTCATGTCGTATAGTGCACAAAAAACGAGATATTTCCATACAGATTGGTCTGAAGAAGCATGTGCCTAGGTAGGGGCATGCAGAACATTAATTGTTCCCACCGTCAACAGAAATTACACAATTTAGCTCCTTTTAAAAAGCAGAACTAACAATGACAACAATGGCAAAGGATGCTCACCTACACCTACACCCCAGGGTGTTTTCAAAGACACTGAGAAGTATTCATAAAAAATCTCCCAGCTGGGAAAGGCTTGTGCGAAGAAGAGAATCCTATTGAAAGCAATGATTGCTTTGCTTCTATCCCTCACAAGTATAATCAACGTGTATATAATAGTTTCTTTGAATCTATTTATAATTCAAAATGATTGAAAATAAAAGGCTTGTTCTTCACGAAGCATAGTGTGAATCAAAATACGTTTTATCTCCTGCTGAGTTTACTATCTGCTTGCATCTGTGTTTAAGCAACTATAAACATGATAAAATTGGGGAAAAGAAGTCTCACGGAGGTAAATAACCTGTATGTGCGGCCAACACAATAGGTAAAGATACAAAGTGAAAAACAGGGGAATCCCCCAGAAAAAGGTCAATTAGAGTTCTACTTGCAACAGTCTTCTAGAAAAAAAAACTAATTTATTTCATGATAAGTGGAAAGTACAGTACAACGTTTTAGGTCCAACATGGACCTTTCCCCATGTTGGACATGAAACATTGTACTCTCCACTGTTCCTGAAATAAATTAGATTTTTTTTTCTTCAAGACTGTTGTCAGTAAAGCTCTACTTCATTTTTTTCTGGGTGATTTCCCAGTTTTTCACGTTGTATCTGTGTTTAAGCAGCAATCCCACCCAAAAAATTTTATCCATGATCCCCTGACCACCATCTGTTTTGACACAAAACAACTACAAACATGGCCACAGGGTCACAAGGAGCATTTTTTCAATGGAGCGATAATTCTAGCCTGGTCACGATCTGGAAACAGGGGGTGCATGGAGATTTTGGGGTCATGGATCAACTCCAAGAGACAACACAGTTTAGGTACAGTAAGTTACAGTAAACTTAAAAAAGAAATGTGAGTTGCTGGACTGCTGCTTAAATGTAGTGAAGTTATTGAGCAGGCTGGGTTGGGCCAAATAAAATAAATACAAATATATGTGTAATACATTGTGGCTAAAGTACAAAGATAGAAGAAATACTTCTAAAATGTTCAATACATACTTACATTAAATTGGATTGTCCATTGTGCATCAGAAATGCACGTATTTTGTTTCAAGAAAACCTTGATACATGCAGCTACCAATATTTGTACCTTTATGTGATTCAACAAAGCAAAAAAGGTGCTGAAGGGAAGAACAAATAAATAGAAATATTGAATACAGTATTTGAAATAACCTTTATGGAGAGGGTGCTGAAATAGCTTGGTACGATAATACTGAATCTCAACAATTTGATGTGAATGTAACGGGAGGGGTGGGGGGGTCGGGGAATTATGCTTTGACCCTCGCAATATGGATCTACCTCAGGAAACTTTTTTTTCCAGTGGACAAGGATGTTATTACTGTATGTCTTAAGGATTTGAACATTTTTTGGCTGCCTATATCGATTAGGCAAAACAACTGATCAAAGATGTTTTTTTTTTTCCCCTATCATTAGCTTAAAAAATAAATTATGTTTGGTTTGGTTGTCCATGTGGAATAGTTCCAGCGAGGTAGGAGAACCTGAACATTCTTGAGGCTTTCATCTGGCATAAGAAAGCACATTTTTCTTAAACTCACTCATTATTTATACTGTATTTGTGTGTTTGTTTAATTATTTTTAACCCTTCTATGCTAGCCTGCAAGGTACAGGTGTAAAAAAAAAGCACCAGATCTATCAAAGCAAAAAGTCCCATTGATTTAATTTCTTTCTTTTAGAAATATTAATCTGCTTTTTGTATTACCAATTTAGCACCATGGAGAGCAACAAATAATGATCAATACACTGTGTGGTGACTGTTGTGTGAATGAGTTAGTAACCATCTTATGGTGCAACCCAAAAATTGATGCCTAAATGGAAACAACACACAAAATTTTTTTTTTTAGATTCCTTTACGGCACTTTCATACATACTTACAATGCACAGAGTTGGGCAATAATAAAAACATATTTGCCCTTTCCAATTATTGAAGTTGTACTGTAAGCTTTCAAAAATACTTGTATTATCATTAAATATAGCCATAGAAGTGGAAGACAATGTCAAATACTAAATTATGTAAGTGGCTTGTGGTGACCATCAAACGGAAAAATCTTACCAAGACAATAGAGGCTTTATAAAATGTAACGCAAGAAAGGTTGGAAGCTGTAGTAATTATCTCACAAGTCAGCTACATCAACTGCTAAAGTTAATCGAAGCACAGTCACCTCCAGTCTTAGGGTTTCCCTTAGGGTTTCCGCTAGCTAACGGTTGGATTTTCCATTTCTATCATTCTACCTTTCTCTTGACAATTGGTGCTAAGGCCTTTAAGAAACCAAAGCAAGAAAATATAAATTTTATGCACCATTCTTTATAATACAATTACTGACATATCAATGAGTTAAAGCAGCAATCCTCCCTAAATAACCATGCTTTTTTTGTCAGGATTGAACTGAGGGGTCCTGCTGAGCTGTAATGGGCTATTGTTTTAATCTGGAAACACCCCGGTTGAAGCTGTTTTTTGTATCTCGTTGAGAGAGAGTTAAACACAGTGACAACGCTGGTAAGAATCTTATGAACCAAGGGTTACCAGAGCTTAAAATAGTACAGTTCTGCACCGAGGGACCCATTGGTAACCATCCTAAATTAATGGGGGGTAAAAAAAGGTTAGGGGGCGAGGGTTGTGCTTTAAGAATTGTCATTTGATATAAAGATTTCAGTTTATTGAGTTGAATGTAATTGCATGAATATAAGTCAATTTATAATCTACTTTTATCAGATCGGTCAGGATATTCAGATTATGTAGACATTTCTGCCCAGCAAGCATCACTAATTCATCATACTGTATGTAGATTACTTGCAGTGCCAAGATCTACAGAGAAAGAGAGAATATCAGACATCGCAATTAAACCAAAGAGGAACACTGATGAGCTGCTAATGCAGAGAATGAAAGCATGAAGTTCCCTAGATGCAAAATGTGGACCCTAATATAAAACATACCTGTTTTTGATTGATATAAACATTTTTCAAAGGCTTTTTTTAAAATATTTGATAAGATGTGGATGACTCTTGTTAAATAATAGCTGATGTACATACACTGTATCAGTATTTTATAATTGCTTATAGTGCACCACCTTTATATATAGTTAGTAATAACATACTAAATTTGACTTAAGCGGGGTTCATTTTGGATATACTATATCAAGTGTTCCTAAACTTGGCACCTGCTGAAGATAGGCTTCATCCTAATTATTAATTATGCTATTTGCTATTCATTCTCTCTCTCTCTCTCTCTCTCTCTCTCGTTAATTTATTAAGTTAGAATTTATATTGGAAAGCTGCAATGATAAGAAATTAAATACAGCCAGGTGTATACATGTTTTAAACCTTGTATGTTTAATGTCTGCTGAGTTGAATAGTATTTTGTCTTGAGATTGAATTAAAAGGTTAATTTAACTCATTCATGGAGGGCAACCCAATCCCCCCATCAATGACGCAGGCCAACATAGCCATAATCCACAAAGAGGGTAGGGACCCATTTCTCTGTGGGAGTTACCGACCAATCTCTCTACTAAACAACGATCTTAAGCTTTACAGCAAAATCCTGGCAAATAGACTGAATCCGATATTACCGAGATTAATACACAACGACCAGGTGGGGTTTGTCTCAGGCAGACAAGCCTCAGATAACACCCGCAAAATTATCAATATCGTTGATCATGCCCACCTCACAGCTACCAAAGCGGTTTTGTTAAGCTTAGATGCAGAGAAGGTGTTCGACAGAATCGATTGGTTATTTCTTGACAAAACAATGCAGAAATTCGGCTTCAAAGAGTAATACCTAGAGGGGGTCCGAGCGCTATACCGCAGCCCAACTGCGGTGGTGAAACTCCCGGGCGGATCCGCTAAGAAATTCAGTATAACAAATGGAACAAGACAGGGTTGCCCCCTATCTCCCCTCCTGTTCGCCTTAACAATTGAACCTTTGGCGTCTAGAATACGAGACAACATAAACATACAGGGGGTACAGATTGGCGGAAAAAACTATAAAGTCTCCTTATTCGCAGATGATGTTACCCTAACGTTAACACAACCCCAGATCTCTCTCCCCAATCTCCACAAGGAATTAAGAGAATTTGGTCAAATATCAGGTTATAAAATCAATAGTGACAAATCAGAAGCCCTCAACCTAAATTTATAGGAGCCAGAGATGCACACATTGAAACAAAATGTAATTATAAGTGGAGCCCTTCATATATCAAATACCTGGGAGTACATGTATCAAAGAACTACGTCTCTCTCTACCAAAAAAACTACTCAAACCTCTTTAAGAAATTTAAAAAAGACCTGGATAATTTGGAAAACTACCAGATCTCATGGATCGGGAGGATGATCTCAGTAAAAATGAATATACTCCCTAGATTATTATACTTCTTCCAGACACTCCCGATCCATATTCCTGGCTCTGAACTAAAAACTATCCAGAATAAAAAATTTCAATTTTTCTGGCAAGGGAAGAGACCCAGGGTATCTAGGTCGGTTCTTATGGCGCCCAGGACAAAAGGAGGATTGAGGGTCCCAGACATAGCTAAATATTATCAGGCACCCCAATTAAGACAGCGGTCATGTGGAACTCGGACCCAGACCAACTCTGTTGGCTAGCAATTGAATTTCAATACTCCAGAATGCCTTCTCTGCCAGCTTATCTTTGGTGCGGTGACAGGGGCACTGATATGGCGCCTAAATTCGAACTGGGTGCGATGAGACACACTTGGGATATATGGACAAAAACTAAAATTGAATACAAGCTCTCCTCCCTCAGTTCCCAGCTAACCCCACTATTCAACAATCCAAAATTCCCTCCAGGATACGAGACTAAACAATTTGACATATTCAAATCATTGGGGGTCAGAGTGATCGCGGATCTGCTGAGCGACGGACAGTTCCTGAGTCTCCAAGAATTACGCACCAAATTGAAGGTACCTCACCTAGATATATTCAAATTTCTCCAAATTCGACACTTCTTACAAAAAATGGCCCCAACGTTGAAATTTCCCCCTCCCACAAAATTCGAGAAACTGTGCCAGGACGGAGCACATCAAAAAAGTCTAATAACGCAAATATATGCTGGCATGGAGAATCCGGCTAATCCAACCGCACACGACTATATGCTCAAGTGGGCAGCGGAATTGAACATAGTTATAGACCGGGAGGACTGGGAAGACATATGGGACGCGACCTCAGGAACATCCATATGTACCACGGTGAAGAAGAATGTTTACAAAATAATGTATCACTGGTATCTTACCCCAGTGAGACTAAAGCAAATCTACCCTCTGGCATCGGATCTATGCTGGAGAGGCTGTGGACATAGAGGGGACATGGCCCATATCTGGTGGCTATGTCCAGAGATTCAAAAATACTGGCTTATAATACAAGATTTAATAAAAGAGATAACAGGTCCCACAATCCCTATGGATTCACTGACCTTCATACTGGGCAGACCGATAGAGGAGATCGATCGCCCAGTATGGAAATTAATCTCCTTTATTCTGACAGCAGCAAGATGCTTGGTAGCATACTCCTGGAAGAAGACAGCGCCCCCCACAAAGCACCAGGTGAAAAATAGACTCAATGAGGTAATGAGGATGGAAAAACTTACGGCTTTTCTAAAACGATCTACCGAAGGGTTTTATAAAATCTGGGAACCCTGGATAATTCACTAGAAAGACTCAGAATAGAATCCCTTGAACCATAACAGAAACAGGGATGACCACTCCCTCCCCCTCTCCTTCTCCTCCCCTCCCAAACCCCCCCCCCCCTCTCTCTCACCATACTTTTTCTCTCTTTCTCCACACCTCATGGACCATAAAGTGGCCCTGAGTGTGCTTTCTCCCCCCCCCCCCCTATACCGAACAAGGAAAACCTATTTGTATTAGGCCAGAAATGTAATGTAACCCAATGTATGTATAAATGAATATGCCTAATAAAAACTGTTTGGAAAAAAAAAGGTTAATTAAATAGATAGCTAGCTAGTAAGACAATACAATGGAGATAGGTTTTAAAAGATTAAGAACATAGGATTAACTATAGTTAATTAGTGACAGAACAAATTGTGTTTTCTACATCAAAGTAAATTAAGGAATATTGGTTTAAACATTGATAATTGACTAAGAACTTTTTGAGCTAAGAGTGAGAAAAACAGGTATTGAGAAAAAGGTATAAAGATTGCATTTTAGTTGATAGAATTCAGAATCATTGAACATCACCAAGCTATGAACAACTAAAGATTATCAACTCTATTCTAGTAGATTTGACAACATCTCATCAAGGATTTTGAGCAGCTATCGCAAAATATTTGCTACGTAGCTATTCAGAAAGCCTTGATGAGTTGGATAAATGGTGCGGGGAAGGCATTTTGTCGCGATTTCTGTTTCCTGGCCAAACACATCGCATGGGCGCTGCTTAAATCTAAATAGCGAGATTTTGATACATTTCAGATATTTTATTTGCTCCGATGAGATAATCGAAGCTCTGAAATAGCGAGTTTATCATAGATTTGTATCGCCAGCCCAATGGATCTGAGAGCAGGATGTAGAATTTTTTTTTAAATTTTACTGCATTGGACTAAAGCCCGAAGTCTCCGGACCTGATACACATTAATATCAGCTTCAGAGACCCCCAGCATAAATCTGATGCAATACAAATACATTTAAAGGCAGCTTTATACCTTAGCGGCAAACCACTAAGGCAATGAAGGGGTTAATTGGCAGTACCTGGTTTATTGTGAGTAGTGGGGGTGGGTGAATGTGGTATTTGGCCCATAGTGGGTGTTTAGGCCTTGCAGGGGGTTGAGAGAGGAGTTAACCTATTCACTCCCTTAGCAATTAATACAGCTACGGTAATTAAGGGGTTAACCCCTCCCGCTACCAACCCGGTAGGCATAAACACCCACCACAGGCCAAATACCACCATCACCCACCCGCTACCAACAATAAACATTAAAACATAATACAAACACAATACTAGACAATACTGCACCGACACACTTTATTCGAGCAAATACCCGGTATGTACCTGGCAGATACCTGGAATGCGCCGCTCCTCACCTCTGACAAGCCCCGTTGCATTTGCCTTCCCAGCCTGGGTTCATGCCTGGCTGATGGGCGGCTGATCTGTTAAATGATAATGATTAGAATTTAATAGGCTGCAATGCTTCGCGTGTCTACCAGATGGCATAAATTCATGAATTGTAATGCAGTATATATATATATACTGTGCAGTATTGCAGCCAGCTGGAATAAAATGCTTCAATCCCTGCCTGGAAAATAATGCAATGCACTCGGGCAGAAAACAGTCACAAACCTCAATACACCCGGGTATACCCGAATTCGTGGGACTAGCCGAGCTCGAATAAAGTGTGTCGCCAGTGTACACCCATTCATTGCCAGTCTGGTTACCTATGCTCTCAATGGGAGCAAAGATAACCCCAATGGCAAGGAATGGGCACCCCCTCTAACTGCAACAACCATAACATTACAGTACAATAATGGACAACATTTATATTATCCAGATATGGATAATAGTGTACTGCTGCGGCCGAGTTTATTCGAGCATTTGCCAGTTCTCGGCCGCAGCAGTAACCTGGCGCGTGCCGGAGGGTGCCGGGCGCGCGCCGAAGCAGCGGAAGAGTGCCCTCCTATCGGGGCGCTCTCCCTCCCGCTGCCATGTCCGCCGGGAACCCCGGAACCCCCTGCCGCCGTCCCCCACATCGCGGGACACCAGGGCTCCCTCGGGGAGCCCTGGACGCGCGTGCAGGGGGCGCTGGCACCCGATGACGCGTGACCGCGCATCGGTGACGCGCGGCACGCCGAGGGAGTGGGGCTAGCAAGCCGGGGCATTCCCGGCTTGCGGAACTAGCCCTGCTTGAATAAATCGTGTCGGTAGTGTATTTGCCCATTCAAAATAAAACATTATCCAGCCAGCATAAAGTAAATAAAACTTCTACTTACCCCTGCCAGGATGAAGACTGTCCTCATCACCATCCTCCGTGTCCATGTCCTCCGAGGGCAGCAAAAGACCAACAAAAATACAATCTAATGGCCCGAACCCCTTAATCCCCTTCATGGTTAGTAACTGCTATAGTAATTAAGGCGTTATCCCCCCTCGCCCGCTACCGACCCATGCGGCTTAACCACCCAAAAATCAAAACAATTTATTCCAAACAATAAACAGAAATTGAAAAAAAACAGCTAATAGAAAACAAGCATTTGCCAAAAAATGCTTTGGCTGTCACTGTATTTATATGTAAATGGACACAGATTAATATATTATCAGTCAATGGGCAATCACAAACATAAAAATAAATAAATACAATCAAAAAACCTGAAAAAAGACATTTACATACATTCAATATTTTACTTACCTTTAGAAGTCTTCACCCTCCAACTCCCGGCATATCTGGAAGCTCTCGACATGCGACGTTATCACCCGCAATCCTATGCCATCCTCCTTGAAGAACAGCATCAGGTAAAAAAAATCTTCTTTCTTTGATCTTTTTTTACTATCTTCTATCTTCATCTGTGATTATTTTCTTCTTTTAATTAATCTTTTTTCTTCATCTGTCAATCCAAAACCCCATGGTAAATCCACAACGGATGTTGTCTCGTCATCTTCTTGAGCTAAAATGAGATGGAACAGGCCTTATATTGGGCCTGTGATGTCACATTTTAGTGTCAGATGGTACTGCGCCAATCCGATTGGATGCTGTATCATGTGCCCGCCTCATTTTATTTTAAGGATGTGCCATTATCTTCAAGGGAGGTACGTCACATCCTTAAAACCACATGGCTATATCACATAGTATTACAGCCAATGGGATTGAAGACACTGTGCCATGTGATAAGTCACATTAGTTTAAAAGGATGTGATATCACTTTAAGGGTGATAGGGTGGGTGGTTAGGCCTCCCGTATGTGTAGCTGGAGATGGGGTTAACCCCTTAATTACTATAGCGGTTATTAACGAGTTATGGGCCATTAGATATTTTTTTCTTGTATTCTTGCTGGCAACGGAGGACATGGACCTGCAGCATGCTGACGAGGATGTCCTTCATGATGGCAGGGGTAAGTTGAACGTTTAATTTACTTTATTTATGCTGGCTGTTAATGTTTGATTATATAATCATATTGTCTGAATTTTACATGTGGATAGCAGCTTCATCATGAAGTTGAAATGCCTCCTTAACTAAAATGTTTATTTCACTTGCATATACTTATAGACCTCCTTTGGAAGTCATTGATGAGCATTCACAAAAGTTTGGAAAAGGGTTAGATACTGTTTTTTTTTACAATGGTTCTCTCATAATCCCTTTGTATATAAGATTTAGGTATGCCCTGTAACCCATGGTATCACTACTGAGTAGAGTAGGAAGGATTGTAGCTAAATCAGATGTCTGGAAATCCATGTATATTTTAACTTGTTCTATCACAATGAAAACTGTACTTGTCTTTACTAGCCCCATAAAAAAAAGGAGGAAGTGTCACTCTATAATGTATAACTCTGGTGGTCAAGGACTGATCTCTGTTAAGGCTGGCTTGTGCAACATTGCTCTGCAGAGTTATGATGTTCTCTGATTCACGAATGTTTCCCTACAAGGATTTAATGTATCACGTTCACTTTTACTGGAAGTATCAAGTGTCATAAACAGTCCTTATGACTTTGTGAGTAAATAGTTAATCCATTCACCCATCACCACTCTGTGAGGATCCGCCATTCTGGCGGATAGAGACCGTTTCCTCACCTGGAAACACCTGCTGCCATGGACACCCAGGATGCGCAGTCTCATGGCCCCATTACTTGCATGCGTGCGGACCTTGCGCTGCATGTCTGCCTGACCGCGGGCTCCACCTCCGCTCCGGCGCGCGGTGAGTGCGCTCATCCAGCCTCCCCTCTGACTCACGCCCCAGTCTCCGCCCCCGTCCTGGTGACAGACAGGACCGGCGTGGGAGTGACTTGCGCTCCGGTCTCTGCCCCCTGACCTCAGTGACGCACGCGGCTCGGTGCGCGCTCAGCCCCGCCTCCATTCCCGATCAGGCTGCATCATAGGGCACACCAGCATCCTATAGCATTCGGTTTCCTGGTTCCGCCCTGGCTCTTCATTGGAGGATCTCCCTATATATACCCTCTTGCTCCAAACACTCGTTGCTGAGCATAGTCTTATGTGACGCTGTGTCTTGCTACATCCTGTTCCTGTATCTTCTGCCTTGCCTTGTTTGCCTTGCCTGTTGATCCTGCCGCTGCCTGACCCTGCTACATACCTTGTACTCCGCACCTCTCTACTCCTGATCCGGATATATACCTACCTTCCTCCAGTCTCCAATTCGGAACCTGGCAACGCACCCTGACGATCCGCTACTCTCCAATCCTGAACATGGCTACGTACCCCGACGATCAGATACTCTCCAATTCTGAACTTGGCTTCGTACCCCGACGATCCGCTACTCTCCAATCCTGATCTGGCAAGTACCCTCTACTACTCTCACATCTATACTCCTGACCTGGTATGCACGACCAATCTACATACTAGGCGCGCCCGCATGGCTGTGGGTTGGTGTTTCTCAATTCCCTACCTCAGCACCGTGGTCGTGCTTCGTTTGTGGTGAGCTACGTGTTACAGTATGCTCAGCCACACAAACTTTGACCCTGCTGAGGTAGGAAGAGTCCTGAGCACACACGCAAGCTACCTTTCCAGTATTGAGGAAAAATTAGTGGTTAGTGATCAAAGCATGCAGTCCCTTCAGGAGAACTTCAGGTATCTCACCCGTTCTCTCAAAGAGCCTCGCTCCCCTCTTGCCCCTGCTGTCCTTGAGTCTGCCACTATGCCCTCTTCACACATCTCCCAAGAACCCCTGTTACCTGCTCCTAATCGCTATGGGGGTGACCCCCACGAGTGCCGGGGATTTCTTAACCAGTGCTTTATTTAATTCGAAATGAATCCATCCCGCTTCACAGCACCCCGCGCCAAAGTGGCATATATTGTTTCTCTTCTCATAGAAAACGCTCTTGCCTGGGCCTCTCCCATCTGGGAATGAAGATCCGACCTCACTCAGGATATCGGATCCTTCACCAGAGAGTTCCGGAAGGTGTTCGATACACCCGGCCGTAAGGTATCTGCTGCCTCTGCACTATTCCATGTCTCTCAATGGAATCATCCTATTGCTAGATACGTACTTTAATTTAGGCAAAGGCTGCAGAGACAGATTGGAATGACGAAGCCCTGTCTGCAGCCTTCTGGCAGGAGCTATCCGAAGCCTTAAAGTATGAGCTGGCAACCTACGATCGTCCCACCGATTTGGAAGAACTAATCGCCGTTTGCATCAAGGTGGATTATTGCCTTCAAGAAAGGAAATCAGAGAGGGTTCATCATCGTGTCACTCCATCTCGGATCATTCCCAGTCAGGTGAGCCAATCTGAGATTATGCTCCGGGATATGTCCGAACCTATGCAATTGGGGGGTACTAGTCTTCCAAATCTGAGAAGCAACGACACAAGAATGCCGGTTTATTTCTCTACTGCGGTGCATCTGGACATTTTACTTACTTCAGTCCCCAAAAGTCGCAAAGTTCCCATGAGACCTGGGAGAGTCTCATTGGGAACGCTTTCTCTTTCCGCTATTTCCACTGACAACCCTTCTCGCATTCTTCTCCCCATCACTCTCTTTGGGGAGGGCTTCCAAGTCTCTACACTTGCTTTCCTCGATTCAGGTTCTGGGGGAAACTTCATAGATCAAGCATTCGCAGAACGCCATCTGATTCCTATCAGGCGTAGAAGAAGTCCCATTGCTCTTGAAGCCATTGACGGAAGACCTCTTCAGCCGGCTTTTATCTCACTGGAGATGGAGGTACTTCATCTCAAAATTGAGAATAAACACCTGGAAAAGATTCAACTCAACATTATTCACACACCATCCATTAGCGTGATCCTCGGCCTTCCCTGGTTACAGATTCATAACCCCCGGGTGGACTTGCTCAAGAAAGAAACCATTCAATGGAGCTCTTTCTGCACTAAGAACTGCATCATTGAAGCGAGTAGTATTGGGGGTACCACCGTGTCCGAAGAGAAGGAAATGGTACAATTGCCAGAGGAGTATGCCGAGTTCCGGGACGTGTTTGATAAGGTCAAATCTGAGGTTCTTCCTCCTCATCATCCATTCGATTATCCCATTGATCTGCTTCCAGGTACTACGCCACCCAGGGGAACCTCTTACCCGTTGTCTATGCCCGAAACCAAGGCAATGAAGGAATATATTGCAGAGAATTTACAGAAAGGATTTATACGTAAATCCACCTCTCCTGCGGGCGCTGTTTTTTTCTTCGTGAAGAAGGACGGAGCCTTACTCCCTTGCATTGACTACCGGGGACTCAACAAAATTACCGTGAAAAATCATTATCCTGTTCCCCTCATTTCTTAACTTTTCGATCGATAACAAGGAGCTAATATTTTCTCTAAATTGGATCTAAGAGGTGCCTACAATCTTGTCAGGATCCTTTAGGGTGACGAATGGAAAACTGCTTTCAACACCAGAGATGGACATTCTGAGTACCTGGTCTTGCCTTTTGGTCTGTGCAAAGCCCCAGCCGTCTTTCAAGATTTCGTCAATGAAGTTTTTAGGGATCTTCTCAACTCCTTTGTAATCATCTATCTTGATGACATCCTAATCTTTTCTAAATCCAAACAGGAACACGTTAATCATGTTAAACAAGTGCTCCTTTGCTTATGTAAGAACAGACTCTTTGCCAAACTCGAGAAATATCATTTTCATATCTCAGTGTTGGCTCATTGTGACCTTGGGCAAGTCATTTTACAGTATTTATAGATCCCAGAGAAGTTTACAGGAAATTATATTAGTAAATAAATATTTTAGAGTATTTAAATAAACAAGCTGTCCTTCCGTACTATTACGAGCCATCTTTTAAAACCTTTCTTTACATTAAATAGTTCACAGTCAGTTGTGTCGGAGATATATGTTTGCCTATTAGCAATAATTTATCTATTGCTAATCTGAATGCTGACACACCCAATCCATTAGCAGTAGATTAGAAGGAGTCAGTCTACTGTAGTGGGGTTGAAAGCTTGGAAAAAACAAATCCAAGTAGGTTCTCTCTCAGTTTAGAACTTTATTACTGCACTAAAAGCACAGGGTACCATCACCGCCTAAACAATAGTAACATTTTCAGTAGAGTTTAGTCCTTGATCTGTTATTTTACTGTTTCCGTCTCTATCAGGGCTCAACCAAAAAACATTACCCATCCTGACCTTGAGTCACCAAGCTAAAATAGAATATCGAACATAGTGTGTCAGCTGTTTTACAACTAGTGTATAAATAAATAATAATGAGTTAATAGCTATCACTACAATAATAAGTACAAATATAGAGATATATACATATAATATGGTGTGTGCCCTTTTACCTCTCCTATCCACAAGTTGTACCTGGCGATGTTGTCTTTTGTTAAAAAAGGCTCCAACTCTTGCTCCCAGTACAATCAGTGCCTTAATTCTTCCGAGTACAAATTCAGGAATTAGTGTGAGGTCAGCTTAAGAGTGGACTATTTTTAAGCCAGCTGTTTATTTTCATGGTTGGTGGAAACAGTTAGCTGGCATTCACACTAAACTGGGAGGTATAGTGCACAAAACATAGGACCGCTAATGCAGTTTTGCAGTTGATTTTATGCCCCTTATGCGGAGACCTAGTGCAGGACCCAGTCTACTTTTTTTCACATTCACCATCGTTTAGCTGCTCCGGTGAAAGTTGTCCAGATTTAGAAACTTTTAAACAGCTGTATATAGATCTGAGTTCCTGCATTTCTATAGGACCGTTCTGCCTGTCAATCATTTTCCTATATCGTTTATGCTGTAGCCAATCCTCAATATCCCTTTCTTTCACTTATTTCCAATAAATTATCTCTTTTTCTCTTCTCCTTTTCATATCTTCTTTCCTGATAGAAGAAAGCTATCAAATCAAATTAAATAAGCTTTGTTGGCATGACAGGAAAATATTTCAGTATTGGCAAAGAAAGAATAAAAGGGGGGGGGTATAATGTTTACACAATACATTGCTAGAAGTTACATACAGGAATGTGAGGTTTAGTGGGCGTCTCTCAGCCTCTTGAAGTCGGCACGCCTCACTTCAGAGTATTTTGAGCAGCGCAGTAGGAAATGTACAGTTTCTATTATTTTCCCTCTCTGCGGCAGATCCAAAAAGTTCAGTTAGTTACTTAATGAGACGTTAACTTCAGCTAACATCTCGTTAAGCGCTAATGGGAACCTTCAAAGCTCACTAGTGGCACGTTAAGTGCTGTTCCCAGACATAACGACCACTTGCATTACTATAACATGCGTTAATGCTAATGATATGCAAAAGAGGTGGTCTCTCTAATAATGCATAAATCTGCAGTGCTCCGTTATATTTAGCGCAGTGATTTAATATTGTGTTGGTTAAGTCATCAGAAAAGAACGAACTAGATAGTAAAATAATGATGAGGGGTAGGTGCACGAAGGGATTGCAATGGAGAAAGGAGAAGAAGTGCTGTCGACAGATGATCTCCTAAAGAGGAGAGAAGTCAGGGAGGCCCCAATAACATGCCCTCATACAGCTCAAAAGACGATGATATTAATCTAATCGATAGTAGGTAGGCTAGATGACAGGTAGTACCTAGTAAATAATATCGTGACACCTGTGGTGGTACAATCTGCTGTACTGACTAGGTGGGAGGATGGTCCATATAATTTGATATTTGACTGTGAGCCCTAGTCGACTAGAGACGAGGCAGAGGTCCCCAATATTGAAATGATTATATGAATCATAGTAGTCCTAGTAAATCGTAGTTAAAAATAATATTTAATTACAACATGCATGTAAAAGGAATAGGGACCAAAAAACGTAAATAAATGGTGTGCAGATACATTACTGTGTAAGACCACTACATGCAATACTTAGTGGCTGCTCAACTGCAGGGTGAGTATCTAAGACACCAGGTGCCTGATGGAGGTGAACCTACAAGAGACCTGACAGTAGTCAGAGGAAGAATGGGGGAGACTGTGTAATACTGTCGTAAAACAGGTGCAGTCTTCAAAAATTGAGGGGGAGCAAGGGAGGGGATAGTGTAGTAGAGACAAATGAGCAAATCCAAAACTATGGCTATGTTCTTCCTTATCATGGAAATCAGAGAGTAACCTGGAGGATTGGTACCTCAGTGGGAGAGAGAGTAGGAAACCATAGCGCAGATCAATTTGTAAAAATTTGTATTTGTATGCAGGCTTCACATATTTCCTCAGATGATGTTTCATTGCATGACACACCAATGCTATGGGGTACTAATTGGGGAATCTGCATATATAGAGACATAAACATTAGGGTTATTGCAAAGCATAAAACAAGCACACACAACAACTCAGTACAGCACAGTTAATAAAATACAGCTCAAAACAGTTGCAGTACTTACTCTGGCGGTGTTCGGACCAAGTTGATTCCACTGTCCTTAATAAATGTAACAGATGCACTGTGTTTTGGGTCATTATCTTGGATACACATTTTTTCCCAGAAGGCCATAGTGGAGATTCTTTCAAGGCTGACTGAGGTCTCATAAGAATATGTAACATACCCAAACGTTTCTCCACTACAATCGATGCACCAGCTTTGTCAACTCTTTTAATCTTGTTAACATGCCTGATCATGGGAAACACTCTGTAATAATAAGAATAAATTAATTAGAAGCAGAACATAATGTAATTTCCATGCATATTGCTTGACATCATCATAATTATTTCTTTTTTGAGTAAAAACATGCCCCCACTTAAGGGGACATCACAATACTTTACAGTTAAACAAATTAAAATATATACAATTGTATTGTTAGTCAGGGAAAGCCAGAAGGAAGAGGTAAGTTTTACACCGGGCCTGAAACTTTGTTAAAGTAGTTATACACCTGAGCTCTGAGGCTGCGCACAAGATGGCCCGCCAACCCAGCGTAGGGTGCATGTTACCATTGGCATGGAGAGGTGGACCCCCTCTGAGCACCTGAGATCATAGTAAGTATGCATCTGTGGCTTCAAAAGAGACTGCAGATAGGCAGCCCCTTAACCCTGCATGGTTTAAAGGGTCATTACTGCTAATTTGAACAAAACCTGGTAGATCATTGGAAGTTAGTGCAGATCACGAAAGATGGTAGTGATAAGCTCAAAGTGAGAAACACATCTCAGCATCCAAGCTGCAGCATTCTGCACAAGCTGGATCCTCCAAATCAGGCACACCAGTCATCTTGTGCTAAATTGGTGTGAAAACAGCACTAGTGTCACAAATAATGCAATGCAATTAATACAATTAATACAGTGCAATTAAACTGACCGATGAGTTGAAGTCCAATAAGTTGCCTAAAAAGTAACGTTGGCAGTCTGACAACCAGTTGGACTGACTGCAAAAAAACAGAACTTTCTGGCGCTTGGACAACAGAGTAAATAAAATTCCTTTCAGGAGTGTCTTAATTCCTTGGAATCAGCTGCAGATCTTGATACCTCAAGAGATAGGAGACAAGAAAACATAGAACATGCTACCATAGTGTATTATCCTTTGGATATAATGATAGCTAATGATCAGGGATAACGACTGAGGATACTGAATAGAATAACATTTAATAATAATCCCAATGGAATCAATAAAATATTTTAGAACACAATCTAACATACACTTATAAAATTCTACATATATATGCTTGATCTTCAATCCATATAACAATATATAATACACACAATTATGAAACTTCTTTCCTCCATTGAGTGGAAGAATTGGAATCCTACTTATAAAATGTAACTAGGACAGAAGCCTTAGTTAGTGGTGTTTCACTAGTGCTCCAGGTTCAGGATCTATCCATGGAGTTAATCTGGGTTCAAATCACCTACCTCTCTTTATCAAGTGTCGCCTTATGGTGAGTTATATCCTGCTCTAAGCAGAGAACACAAACCAAGAATGTTGCACTTGAAAAAGCCTCGGCCACACCCTCACATATTAAGATATGGAGGGTATTGTGAGATTATTATTTATAAAGAAAGGGTACTCAGAGTTTGTATAAGAAAAGGTTTATCCTTTATTGTATTACAACAATATTCAGAAATATCAGAAATATCAGAACAAGCTTCTTATAAGCCAATGGCTAACAGTTACAGTATGTTACCAATCCATTCCTAACTATGCAGAGATTATAACTAGATATGCATTGTCAATACTCACAAACCAAAAGATATTACGTCAGGCCAGCCAGTCCCAGTCTCATCTGTGTGACTTCACACTTAAGTTCGGTTCTCTTTCTCTCTCTCTCTGATCTAACATGGAGTCGGGCCAACCTAATATAGAGTGTATTAGTTGCTGCGTACGTGTGTCACGTGTCATGTGTCCATACTCTGTGGTTTGTGACGTATGATGTTTACGAGTCAGAAATTATAGTTAGTGACGTATGATGTTTACGATCTTAGGACGTACATTTAGTAACTTATGATATTTCATAAGTTCCCGTTCAAACCACAGCGTGTTTACCGTTATAAGTTCCCCTTTTTATGTCTTTGTAACCTGTCCTAATATCCTGCCACTTCTGAGCAAAACAAGCTATTATTTCTAAGACAAGAAAAACCAGGATTTTAACAATATACTCTAAGCTATACTAGGCCTTACTATGATACTACGTATATAAGTACCTGTGACCTGTATTCATTATGCGTTATATGCCAGAAAATACCTGTAATCCATAACAGAGTTTTAAGGTAGATTGTGTGCCAAATGGACCTTACAATCTATATTTTTTTTGTGACTGTGGCACAGGGAGATTAAGTGACTTGCCCAAGGTCACAAGGAGCCGACACACGGAATTGAACCAGGCTCTCCTGCTTCAAACTCAGTGACAGTCAGTGTCTTTACTCACTGAGCCACTCCTTCTCCCTATGTGCTCTATTGTGCCTGTGCTTTCCTGCAATAACAAAGTTGGCATTTGGCAGGTGAGAAGCCAAGAGCAGCTTACATTGTGTATGTGATCTAAAAAGAGCAAGGCAAAATATATTAAATAACACATTAACAATAGAATACATTTATAGTCAACTAATATACATGTATATAGATATCTACGTCATGAGTGAGGATACTATGGGACCATATTCAATCATCTACGCCATCAATCCTTGGACAGGACATTTAAACCACACATGTAAAAAGACAGTTTAAAATCCTCTGCATTAACAGCTTGACTCTTTAGAATCTATGTGAGTATCTAACTATATCAACATCTACTTCTCTCTTCCTTAAATTCCCCCCTTTCTGCTGTCTTCCGATTACAAAACTTTAAGTATGTCTCCCCTCTTTCTTCAAACCATAGCACTGCTCTACCCCTTCCTATTCATTATCTCTTGTCAGTTTCTGAATGTTCTGTATCACATTTGCTGGAATATCTTCTTTCCTATGTCTGTACCACTTTCTCAAGCACATTCTCACAACCATCAAATCCCACCCACTTGATATTGTAACGAATTTCTAATTAGGAATTACAACAGCATGGCCTCACACCCTTTCCAAATATACTGGTGTTTTATACTAATCCTCTTGGACATAAAATATAAACCATAACAAATATAAATGAACGCTCTCTGTAAATCTTCCAACATATCACCTACACTGTAAACACTTGGTGAAAGTGTTAACGACCTTATCCATGTTAAGCGTTTTATTAAATCCCATATGTGAATGTAAAGTTTGCTAATCTGTTAACCGCTCTATATAGAGTATGGTTGGGGATAACTAAAATATTTAGAAATGCATATATACATGCATGATGTATTATGGACTGCTGTTTGGTACAATGAAAAGTAAAGAATGACATTACATATCTACATAGATCAATGTAAAAATTATGCATCTTGTGTTACAGTTGCCTTTGTGCCACCCTTTGGCTTTTGATAAATGCTTTCTACATCTAAAATGGATGTCTAAGTATTAATACAGAGATGCTGGTGAGATAATGGAAAATTATAGAATGCACAAACAGTGTGAAAAGTCACAGATGATTGAAATGAGTCATTTTTGTATTCTCTATGGAGATGTTGAATGTTCTTTTGAACATTGACTGTACCGTGACTGTAACAATAGAATAAAACCAGAAATAAGCAAAATATAAGGGGCAATAACTTACAAATTGCTCAGTTACCGTACATCAATAAGCCACTGTGAGTGATTTTATTTATTATAGGCTGTAAAATGTTTATTGTACATTTTACAATGCTAACTGCTCAACATGTGATTTAATAAGAAATCACGCCAGATACTTTCTGCTCCCCCAATGTACTACAATATAGTTTACAGCGTTCCAAGTTAAGAATGAAATATCCCATATTTTTTTTTAAATGCTTAAACAGAGGAGTCAGTTTGGGCTCATAAGTATAGGCTATTACATTATTTAGCATCTGATATAAAAAAGATCCCAACTCAGCTAAAGTACTGTAAAGTGAAAGAAACATTAAAACAAAACATGAAAATGTAAGTGAATATGCTCTCTAAGCTCTTTCAATCAAATATATAAATGTTCTCCATGTCACATGAATTGTTGTTAACAGCAATAAATATATGCCAATCAGAATGAATGTTAAACAAAAGTCATTCGAAAAGAAATTAGTTCGATCCTGTTTATTTAATATTTTGTTATGGTTTATCAGAAAATGAAGGGTGTACTGTACAGTAAATCTATAGTTCTCAGAGTTAAAAGTCAAGGCCCTTTATTGAGACATAAAACATATAAAAGAAATGAGCGCAAGAAAAACCAAAATCAATGTGATAATAATAACTTTATGTATTCAATTAAAAAATGTGTTTACAGCACATGAAGTAAACAAGGCTGTCTTGAAAAACGGCACATTCCCACATCACCCCTTCTTAAGAATGTAATAATATACCTCAGTATGTGAAACTATCCTCTCCAAACCGGTCCCGGTAGGAGGCTATGATGTCTATCCATGATAATTTAGCTGGGCTAGCAGTGGAGCTCAAGCTGTACGCCGACTACTTAGTAAGTGAAGGGGGAATGTCGGGATTCCAGCCACATCCTGTGTCTGACGTCACGCATCCCGCAGGGACTCCAGGATACCTCAACGTGTTTCGTCTTTGGCAACACTTCCTCGGGGGGTGTCGTTGAGACATTTCTTCAGTACAGAACTATTGAAAACCTAATTTTACACACAATATATGTGATTTGACTGTGCCAATTCAAGAATCATGTTTAGCTCTCCTTCATATACATATGAAGTCCATTTTACTTTTTTCGTCATTGTGGTGTGCTGTAGCCCAGCTTTCCCTGTAAACCACAGTCCAATCATTGCAATTTGCAATCACATGACGTGGGAGATTTAAACATTGCAGGGGGATATCAGCACTCCGTACTGGGACCTAAACTCAGAAGAAGGGGGCCCCAGGACTGAAATCAATGCAGTCCAGCTCCGAAGACCCCCTGCTCCCATACACAAGTATTAAAATATAACTAAAAACAGTTTCATTACTTTAGCGACTAACCGCTAAGGCAATGAAGGGGTTAAACCTGAGTACCTGGTTTGTTGGGGGTACACGGGGTGGATGAAGGGGAAGTTGCCCCTTCTTGGGTGGTTAGGTCTGCTAAGAAGGTTGCAGGAGGAGTTAACCACCCGAGAGGCCTAACCACCCACCCTTGGAGCAACTACCCCCATCCCCCAATCCCTCTACCCTCAAGAGCCATTCAAATGCAACAACCCTACTCTACACATCCTCTACTCCCAACATCCCCCTTCAACACGTATAGTACAATAATGGGCAAATTTACTATTACAAACTAATCACCACTAACCCCTTAATCACCTTAGCGGTTAGTAACTGCTATAAACATTAAGGGGTTAAGCCCCCCTCACCCACTACCCACCCAGGACAACTAACCACCCTCCCCAGGGCAACTACCCTCTACCTATTGATTGGAACAGTGGTACACCGTGCCCATATAATATGGACATGATTTACCACTGTGGTAGTCAATGGGCAACCTAAAAAAAAACAAGCACCAAAAATACACAACAGTAAAAAAAATGCACCAACAATACACAACAATTAAATAAAACAAGCACCAAAAATACATAGCAATTAAATAAAAACAAGAACCAAAAATACAAAACATAATGAAATAAAACAAGCATTTGCCAAAAAAATCATTGCTTGTCACTGTGTTTATCTATAGCCTGAAATGGGCATAGATAAACATATTGGCAGTCAATTGTTAACCTAAGAAAAATACACAATTAAATAAAATACAATCTATGTTTTTCTTACCATTGATGTCTTCACCCCCATCCTACGCGAGCACCAACTCTTGACCATTCTGATAGATTGCACATGTTCTCTCTTTTAAGTTTTTCTCCTACTGGATCACCATTATGTGTATCTATGTATTTTTAAAATGTTTTCGTTCTAAATGTCATGACTCCCCTCCCCCCCCCCCCCCGTCCATTTTATTGTTGTGGTTTTATGATTTAAAATGAAACAGGGTGTATGCATAAGTGGTCCTGGTGCTCAACTACATTAAAATTAGATATACAGGCATTGCAAAGCACTGATTAGAATGTACTCACCAACTTCTGTATGACATAAAATGTGCCATCTGTTATGCTCCCTTGATTTACTGCTATCTACTGTATTAAAAGAAAAAAACTTGAGAATTAATTGTGTATCGTGTAATCATTAGAGATCTGTGAATGTCTTCAAAGTTGCTTCACTTTTTTCACGGGTTTGTCTTAAATTTCGCGTTTTCATGAACGGAACGTTCTCATCACTGAGAATTTGACACATTTCACCCAAATTTTTACATCATTCTGCCAATGTTTACAAAAAAAAATGACAATTGCAATTTTTGCAAAGGCACATTGACTTTAAATGATTGGTGAATATTTTTAGCAAAACTTCCTATATTTGGGGGGGGAGTGGGGGGAATTAGGGGAGGGAACCTGTCAATTTCACCTGATTGCAAACTTCAGCAAAAAGTTTGCACATCTCTGGTGATCATATGGACATATAGATGTAGGCAACATAGGCGCAAAGAAGCACAATTTAAATTGATTTTGACAATAGCTAGTTAAAAAAATAATAACTTCCCTACGTCTTTGAACATTATTCTACAATGCATCAATTTCTAACATTTTCAATGTTGTTCCTTTACCATCTTATATCTATAATACTTTTCTAATAATATTTTTGTACTTGGTGTACAAAGTATGTGCATCGTTCCAGCTGTACAAATATTACCTATGATTGACTGAGTAAAAATCTGGCAACAAAAAGATTAAAGTATTTACTGGTGTAGAAATGATTGCTTGAAAAAAACTCTTGTAAGAAAAGGTCTCAGATGGGACAATTCATGTTTGTAAAATAATACAAAAATCTTTCCAGACATTCTCCTCTGGTGAGTATTAGATTTTCAGGTTTGCTGTTTCTCCATAGATTAGTTTACTGGAATGCAATTTAACTTCTGTAGGACAGTGTTGAGGTTTTGCTTTTTACCCCAATTTAGTCAAGATGGGCGAATTAATATTATACAATATTAATATTAATAAATACACTGATTTTCTACCAAAATATGATCCCCATGTGATTAAATGAAGGCAGATTTGGTACAAACAAATTTGGGTGAATGCTCTTGAAACTACTAGCATTTTACCTCTGCTTCAATTCTGTAAAATCCGTGATAAGATTTTATATTAAATTCGGTCACAGATTTTATATTTTTTTAATCTGACCTCGCATGCACTAAGCCCCTCCCACTTCCTTACTGTTGTTGTTCACATTGTAATTGTGAGGGAAAGAAGAAGGGTGTGTGGGCTGGTGGCTGGGTGTCATGCCTGTATGCCCGCAGACCTGGCAAGACCCCAGTACTGAGGTGGGAACGGTATTACACCACACACCCACAGCAGTGGGAGCAAGCCCGGAGTGTGGTAAAGTGTTGCTGGGCCTGTAAAGAGAGTGGTTAATGATACTTGCAACGTCTGTTGGTGTAAGCGTAGGAATGGTCGTGTCCGTGTGCCAATGTCCAGGGGTCCAGAGAGTAGAGTCGTCAGGGTACAAAGCCAGGTCCAATGATTCCAGAGGTCAGCAAGGTAGAGTTCGTTGCAAGGTTCAAGGGGTACAGAGAGCAGGGTAGTCCAGAACAAGCATGGGTCAAAGCCAGGGAAACCCACAGTAAACACAGAAGCAGGATACAGCAGGGACACAGAGGGAGCACAGCATAGGTCAGCACACACAGGGAAACAGGAACTATGCAGAGTGACGATAGAGAGGACAGACAGGGATTATAAAGGGAGACACACCAATAGGAGAGAGGGGAGGAGCAGAGAGAGAAGTGGGAGACAACAGGGATAGGTCAGGGAGAGAAGAGGAGGAGAAAGAAGGGGCAGTCAGGGGAATGGCCTGTAGGGACTGGGAGGAGGAGTCAGGAATGTGGCAGGCCCAAGAAGAGGAGCGTGTGCGTGCGCCCTCTGTAAGCAGAGGGTGCGCGCGTACAGGCTGTGACAGGGAGATGGCCCGCAAGGACCGGGAGGAGGAACCAGAAGGGCGATGGAGCCCAGAAGGGGAGAGTGTACGCACGCCCTCTGCAAGCTGAGGGAGCGCATGCACAGGCCGCGTCACCAGGAACGTGGAGCGCCGCGCCGTGGGTACCCCGATGGAGGGAGGCAGAGGAGCGGACGGAGCCGCCAGGGAAGGTAAGGCACTGGCCGCGGGCATAGCGGGTGTCTGGGAGCGGGGAGCGTCACCGCAGGGGCTCGGGGACCGCGTGGGCGCGCGAGACCTGCGGGGCATGCGCTGAGGCAGTGGGGTAGAGAGAGAGGTAGACAGAGTGGGACAGGAGTGGTAAAGGATAGAGGGATTGGAAGGAGATGGGACAGAGGGAGAGAAAGAAGGGGAAGGAATCCCCAGAATCGTCACACTGGGTTAGTGTCGGTAGGTAGACAGGTCGTGACCTTTAGGGAGTACAGAAAGGAAGGCACAGGACAAGAAGTGGCTGGCAGGGAGTGGGACAGCAGGGAGACATTGTGGGAGACAGGGAGAGATTTTGTGTGAGGAGTTTGATTCATTTTTATTTTTGTTATGGAGAGTGGTGTCAGGAGCAGGAGGGGTTCTGCTGCTGCCCCTCCTGTGAGACTGAGAAGGGATTTGACAAGCTTAGTTAGCAGTGCAGGTAGAGCAGCAAGAGCCGGAGTAGATGTATCAGTTGTTTTGTCTGGCACCAGCACTAAGAGCTACAGTAGTTCTGTGGCTGGACCTCCTGAGAAACCTGCTGTTTCTACTGCTGTTCAGCCTGTGTTAGGAGGTAA
This sequence comes from Ascaphus truei, assembly GCF_040206685.1. NCBI lineage: Eukaryota > Metazoa > Chordata > Amphibia > Anura > Ascaphidae > Ascaphus > Ascaphus truei. The sequence goes on from NC_134484.1 coordinate 75,759,694, forward strand.
AGGCTGTGGGCCTCTTTCAGAAAGCCTCGATAAGGCCCTTATCAAGCACTTATCGACCAAAATGGCTACTTGTATTCAGTAAGCCTTGATAAGTGCTCGATAACGGCCTGTATCGACACAAAAAAATTTAATCCAAAGAAAATCGCCAATTGAGCGGCGATCAGACGCTTATCAACCATTTTCGGAAGGATCATAAACTCGCGCGATTCAGATACCCGCGAGTTGGCTGTCGTGGCCTATCACAGCCCTAAAAGGCGTTCTTCTCACCAAATCCAATACCCCACAAAATGTTGGTAGATTGGTGGGGAGATGCCTCGATAGGTCTGTAATTAGAACAAATCAGGCCCTTTTCCTGCCTCGGATTGATTCCGGGGGTCTCCGGAGCTGATAGCCATTAATAGAAGCTCCGGAGCCCCCCGGCATGCATCCGATGCAGGAAAAATGCATTTACAGCAACTTCATTACCTTAGCGGCAAACCGCTAAGGCAATGAAGTGGTTAAACACCCATGCCAGCCTTACTGTGGCTAGCGAGGGTGGGTGAAGGGGGAATTTGGCCCTTAGTGGCTGTTTAGGCCTTGCGGGGGGGTTTGCGGGGGGACTTAACCCCTTCATTAACGTAGCGGTTAATACCGCTAAGGTAATAAAGGGGTTAACCCAACCGCTACCCACCCATAAGGTCTAGACACCCATCCTTAGGGCTAATGCCCCTTCACCCATCCGTGAAGCATAAGCATCCACCCCGGACTGACTATACCCACCCTGTACCGATTGAGTAGTATAGTTGTACATCATACCCATATAATAATAATATGGGCATGATAAGCCTATATAGCACTCAATGGGCACCCTAATTACAAAACATTAATACACAAGACACACAATAATAAAACCTAACTAAACTCCAAAAAACCACACTTCACTAAATAAAAACAGTAGCCAGCTAATCCAATCAATACAAGCAATAACAACATCAACAATGAATTAATTAAACCATTAACCAATCAAACCAATAAATTCCTAAACCAACTCAAAATGAATAGTAACACTAACCAATCAAAACAATTAATTACTACAACATTAATGAATTTAAACAGTAAAATAGAAAGAAAGAAAATCTAACAGTATCTGAAATAACCATAAAGCGCAGTAGGTAACATAATACAACATTAACTAAAAACGAACACCAATCGCAAACATTTTATTAGCATTAAGCATGAAAAAACAAACAATCACATCCACATATTAAACTGAAATGAAAAAAAGCAACAGCAATACCAAGCCAGAAATGCCCCCCAAATATTGTCATAATAATGTTTTAATCTGTATTCTAAAGTGGTACAGATAAATATATTATCAGTCAATGTGCCTCCCCCCAAAAATAAAAAAACACATCCAATGAATAAACCTGTAAAAAGAGACATCTACAAACATTCAATATACAGTATTACTTACCATTAGAAGCGGTGGCCTCCGACTCCCGGGGTAACAGGAAGCTCACGTACCTTGAAGCCCTCCAACAGCATCCGATGCCATCCGCCATGAAGATCCGGATCAGGTACCCCAATCTTCTTTTTTCTTCCTTTAATCACCTTCTTCTATCTTCATCTGTCACCATTTCTTGATCTTCTTTATCTTCTATCTTCATCTGTCAATCCAAAAAGCTACATGGTAAATCCCAACCGATGTTGTCTTGTCGTCTTCTTGGGCTCAAATGAGGCGTCACGGCCCTAAATAGGGCTTGTGTTGTCACATTTAGCATCAAAATGGTTAACAGCCACTTGATTGGCAGTTAAAACCATGTTACGATTTTTTTTTTTTTTACATGATGTCACTTAAAGGGAATGATGCCAGCCAATCAGAATGGCTGTGCTTCATTTTCCTTTAAGATGACATCACTAAATCCAAGATGGCCGGTGTCACATGGTATTTTAGCCAATCAAAGTGTGTGAACCAATTCCACACTCTGATTTGCTGAAATAACATGTGACACCGGCCATCTTGGATTTAGTGACGTCATCCTAAAGGCAAATGAAGCACAGCCATTCTGATTGGCTGGCATCATTCCCTTTAAGTGACGTCATGTAAAAAAAAAAATTAAATTCGGAACATGGTTTTAACAGCCAATCAGGTGGCTGTTAACCATTTTGAGGCTAAATGTGACGTCACAAGCCCTATTTAAGGCCGTGACGCCTCATTTGAGCCCGAGAAGATGACGAAACAACATCGGTTGGGATTTACCATGTGGCTTTTTGGATTGACAGATGAAGATAGAAGATAAAGAAGATCAAGAAATGGTGACAGATTAAGATAGAAGGTGATTAAAGAAAGAAAAAAGAAGATTGGGGTACCTGATCCGGATCTTCATGGCAGATGTCATCGGATGCTATTGGAGGGCTTCAAGGTACGTGAGCTTCCTGTTACCCCGGGAGTCGGAGGGCCACCACTTCTAATGGTAAGTAATATATTGAATGTTTGTAAATGTCTCTTTTTACAGGTTTATTCATTGGATGTGTTTTTTGATTTTGGTGGGAGGCACATTGACTGATAATATATTAATCTGTACCACTTTAGGATAAAGATTAATACATGATTATGACAATATTTGGGGGGCATTTCTGGCTTGGTATTGCTGTTGCTTTTTTTCATTTCAGTTTATTATGTGGATGTGATTGTTTGTTTTTTCATGCTCAATGGTAATAAAATTTTGCGATTGGTGTTCGTTTTTAGTTAATGTTGTATTATGTTAGCTACTGTGTTTTATGGTTATTTCAGATATTGTTAGAATTTCTTTCTTTCTATTTTACTGTTTAAATTCATTAATGTTGTAGTAATTAATTGTTTTGATTGGTTAGTGTTACTATTCATTTTGAGTTGGTTTTGGAATTTATTGGTTTGATTGGTTAATGGTTTAATTCAGCGTTTCCCAAATGGTGGGTCGTGACCCGGCACCGGGCCACGGAACCAAAATTGCCGGGTCGCAGCGAGGCTGGCCGTGCGATGTCCCCATCAAGTTAAAAAAAATGGTGGCGATTGCCCCACGCATGTGCAGGGAAAGCAGGGGCTCCCCCCCCACTCCCAACGTGGGACAAAGGAGGAAGTACCAGCTCCTCTGCGGCCCGCACATTATGTGGGACGAAGGGGGAAGTACTAGCTCCTACTGGGGCCTGCTTCCCCCCACGGCCAGCTTCCTGCGCTCCCCCCGAGCTCACCTCCCGTCCCAGGCCGCTGCCGCGGGGATATCGGGGGCAGCAGGGGAAAGCGTCCGGCGGCAAGGTAAGTCACCCCACCCAGTCACTGTCACCCAGTCACTCTCTCCCACCCAGTCACTCCCACTCAGGCACTGTCTCCCACCCAGTCACTGTCTCCCACCCAGTCACTGTCTCCCACCCAGTCACTGTCTCCCATCCAGTCACTGTCACCCAGTCACTGTCACCCACCCAATCACTGTTACCCAGTCACTGTCACCCACCCAGTCACTGTCACACAGTCACTGTCTCCCACCCAGTCACTGTCTCCCACCCAGTCACTGTCACCCAGTCACTCTCTCCCACCCAGTCACTCCCACACAGTCACTGTCTCCCTCCCAGTCACTGTCTCCCACCCAGTCACTGTCTCCCACCCAGGCACTGTCTCCCACCCAGTCACTGTCTCCCACCCAGTCACTGTCTCCCACCCAGTCACTGTCTCCCATCCAGTCACTGTCACCCAGTCACTGTCACCCACCCAATCACTGTTACCCAGTCACTGTCACCCACCAGTCACTGTCACCCAGTCACTGTCACCCAGTCACTATCACCCACCCAGTCACTGTCACCCAGTCACTCTCTCCCACCCAGTCACTGTCACCCAGTCACTGTCACCCAGTCACTATCACCCACCCAGTCACTGTCACCCAGTCACTCTCTCCCTACCAGTCACTGTCACCCACCCAGTCACTGTCACCCACCCAGTCACTGTCACCCACCCAGTCACTGTCACCCAGTCACTGTCACCAAGTCACTGTGACCCACCCAGTCACTCACCCAGTCACTGTCACCCAGTCACTGTCACCCAGTCACTGTCACCCACCCAGTCAATGTCTCCCACCCAGTCACTGTCACCCACCCAGTCACTGTCATCCACCCAGTCACTGTCACCCAGTCACTGTCACCCACCCAGTCACTATCTCCCACCCAGTCCCTGTCTCCCACCCAGTCACTGTCTCCCACCCAGTCACTGTCTCCCACCCAGTCACTGTCTCTCACCCAGTCACTGTCTCCATCCCACCCAGTCACTGTCACCCACCCAGTCACTGTCTCTCACCCAGTCACTGTCTCCCACCCAGTCACTGTCTCCCACCCAGTCACTGTCTCCCACCCAGTCACTGTCTCCCACCCATTCACTGTCACCCAGTCACTGTCACCCACCCAGTCACTGTCTCCCACTCAGTCACTGTCTCTCACCCAGTCACTCTCTCACCCACCCAGTCACTGTCTCTCACCCAGTCACTCTCTCACCCACCCAGTCACTGTCACCCACCCAGTCACTGTCACCCAGTCACACTGTCTCCCTCCCACCCAGTCACTGTCTCCCACACAGTCACTGTCTCCCACCCACCCAGTCACTGTCTCCCACCCAGTCACTGTCTCTCACCAAGTCACTATCTCCCACCCACCCAGTCACTGTCTTCCACACAGTCACTGTCTCCCACCCACCCAGTCACTGTCTCCCACCCAGTCACTGTCTCCCACCCAGTCACTGTCTCCCACCCAGTCACTGTCTCCCACCCAGTCACTGTCACCCAGTCACTGTCTCCCTCCCACCCAGTCACTGTCACCCGGTCACTGTCTCCCTCCCACCCAGTCACTGTCTCCATCCCACCCAGTCACTGTCTCCATCCCACCCAGTCACTGTCTCCCACCCACCCAGTCACTGTCTCCCACCCACCCAGTCACTGTCACCCAGTCACTGTCTCCCTCCCACCCAGTCACTGTCTCCATCCCACCCAGTCACTGTCTCCATCCCACCCAGTCACTGTCTCCCACCCAGTCAGTTGGTGCGGGAGATGGGCGCGGTGACAGGCAATGGTGGCTGCGCGGTCGCTGGCAGGCAGGGGGAGGTGGTAGAGCCGCCTACTTGGATTGCCGTCCTTTCCTCTCTCCCCCGCCTCCCCCCCAGTCACTCACATCCGTCGCTGCCTGTAATTCACTGTGTGTGTATAGGGGAGAGTGTGTATGTGTGTATCAGTGGCTGTGTGTGTGTATCAGTGGCTGTGTGTGTGTATCAATATCAGTGTGTGTGTGTATCAGTGTGTGTGTGTGTGTGTGTGTATCAGTGTCTGTGTGTGTGTATCAGTGTCTGTGTGTGTGTATCAGTGTGTGTGTGTGTGTGTGTGTATCAGTGTCTGTGTGTGTGTGTGTATCAGTGTCTGTGTGTGTGTGTATCAGTGTCTGTGTGTGTGTGTGTATCAGTGTGTGTGTGTATCAGTATCAGTGTGTGTGTTTGTGTACCAGTGTCTGTGTGTGTGTGTGTGTGTGTGTTTGTTTGTAGCAGTGTCTCTGTGTGTGTATGTGTATCAGTGTGTGTGTGTATCAGTGTCTGTGTGTGTGCGTGTGTATCAGTGTGTGTGTGTGTGTGTGTGTGTGTGTGTGTGTGTGTGTAGCAGTGTCTCTGTGTGGCTGCGTGGGTGTCAGTGGCTGCGTGTGTGTGTGTGTATCAGTGTCTGTGTGTTTGTATCAGTGTCTGTGTGTGTATCAGAGTCTGTGTGTGTATCAGTGTGTGTGTGTGTGTGTGTATCAGTGGCTGTGTGTGTGTGTGTGTGTGTGTGTGTGTGTGTGTGTGTGTGTGTGTGTGTGTGTGTGTGTGTGTGTGTGTGTGTGTGTGTGTGTGTGTGTGTCAGTGGCTGCGTGTGTGTGTGTGTATCAGTGGCTGTGTGTGTGTATCAGTGTCTGTGTGTGTATCAGTGTCTGTGTGTGTATCAGTGTGTGTGTGTGTGTATCAGTGTCTGTGTGTGTGTGTGTGTGTGTCAGTGGCTGTGTGTGTGTGTGTGTGTGTGTGTGTGTGTGTGTGTGTGTGTGTGTGTGTGTGTGTGTGTGTGTGTGTGTGTGTGTGTGTGTGTGTGTGTGTGTGTGTGTGTGTGTGTGTGTGTGTGTGTGTGTGTGTGTGTGTGTGTGTGTGTGTGTGTGTCAGTGGCTGTGTGTGTGTGTGTGTCAGTGACTTTGTGTGTGTGTGTATCAGTGGCTGTGTGTGTGTGTCTGTGCATGCCAGCTGTGCCTGTGCGTGGTCAGTGTCTGTGTTGGTCTGTCTGTGTGAGTGTCTGTAGGTTAGTGACTGTGTGCGTCTGTGCAGGTCAGAGAGAGAATGGAAGGGGGGGAGAGAGAATAGAGGGGATTGGGAGAATATATGAAAACTGTATGGATATTCATATCTGTTTTATTTTACCTATAGGCGATAACATTTTTAGTGGGTCACGAAGGAGAAGTACAAAAATAACCGGGTCACGAAAAAAAACGTTTGGGAAACGCTGGTTTAATGAATTCATTGTTGATGTTGTTATTGCTTGTATTGATTGGATTAGCTGGCTACTGCTTTTATTTAGTGAAGTGTGGTTTTTTGGAGTTTAGTTATGTTTTATTATTGTTTGTCTTGTGTATTAATGTTTTGTAATTAGAGTGCCAATTGAGTGCTATAGAGGCTTATGATACCCATATTATTATTATGTGGGTATGATGTACCATTATACTATTTAATGGGTACAGGGTGGGTATAGCCAGTCAGGGGTGGGTGCTTAGGCCTCCTGGGTTTGTATCGGGTCAGGGTGGGTTAACCCCTTAATGACTATAGCGGTTAGTAACCGCTAAGGTGATTAAGGGGTTAGGGGCCATTAGAATGTCTTTATTGTGTACTGTATACTGTATATGCTTTCTTGCTACGGAGGACAGAGGGACCTGCTGTTGTGGTAAGTATAACTGTATTTATTTACTTTATTTTTGTATGCTAATGCAGTGTTTAATAATGGGCAAATAATCTATTATCCATATCTGGATAATAGTTATTTTGCCCATTACTGTACTGTATGGGTTTGGGCGGAGGGGGACGTGTATTGATGTTTATTAAAATATTTATTAATATACATTTCTTTCATAGTGTAGATGTGCAGGGGGTCTCCGTAGCTGAACCGCATTGGTTTTATGTCCAGGGACCCCCTGCTTCCCAAGATATAAGCCCCTTTATGGGGTGCCGGTATCGCTCTGCATTGAAATGTCCCGCGTCACGTGACCGGGACATTTCCTTGCATAGGAGATACTGGCACCCCATAAAGGTGCCTGTATCTTGGAAAGCAGGGGGTCCCTGGACCTGAAACCAACGCGGTTCAGCTCCGGAGACCACCTGCACATATACACTATGAAAGAAATGTATATTTAATTAAATAATTTTCGGACGACATTTCAGCTGTGAGAGGCGGCTCTCTCAGAGCCGCTCTCTCTGCAGCAGAAATGAATCGCCGGTTTAAGCCTTTTCAGAGGCTCGATGCTCTCGCTGGCAGAAACGCTCCCGTTTTGGGAATTTTGCTATCACAGGTAATCAAGCCTTTTTGAATACCGTGATAGCAACACCCAAAAAAACGTAATTTTAAATCCCCTGGCGATAATTTTTATCAACCCTCTCTGAATGAGGCCCTGTGTCTGAGTTGTGCTTGAAGGAGGCTTCACCTCCTTCACACTTAATCCTTTGTCAGCAGCTATTTCCTCTGTCATTGACCTCAGGTGATGATTCTGTCTGTGTAGCGACAGAAACTGTTGATGCCTCCTGTGCAAAAGCCCATTTGTTTTTTGAACAGGTTTGCAAGCAGGAAATGCAGCAGTAGGTGTTGTGGGAGCATACAGGTCAGGAGGGTTTAAGGGTTTCAAGAGCAAGGCCAAGATCTAGCTTGTCATGGTCCCCCATGAAAGGTTTTAAATCGGTGTAGCTGAATCTGGTTTCAGGTGCACCTTCTGAGTCTGCTACGCCCAGCAATTCTACTACTGCTCGTCCTGCTCTTGTGAGGGCAGAGGAAGTGTAGATAGATTTTTAGGTTCACAATTCAGCTTCACTGGAGTTTCAATTTAAAGGTTTATTTTTCATGTTATATGAAACTCCTGAGACAACGTTTTACAGAACGCTAAAGAAACAACTTTGCTTGGTACATGTGGGAGAACCCCCGAGTGAGATAAGTCTGGGTCTGGTGCAAAGACAGCAGATAAATGAACGTCAAATATGAATATATGCGTTCTTTATTCTAGCAGTTGTCTCTTTATACTAACAAGCTATGCAAAGGTTAAAATGATAAGGATACATTTGTAGTTAGGAAAAAGCTGTATCACGCTTGCTTGAGGAATAAAATGTCAGAGCAGAAGAGAAGCATCTATCAAAAGACAGCTCTCCATCTACAAACTGTAACATCTTGCCTATAGTAACTGTAGTTTTGGATTGTAAACTGCCTTCAGAATAAATATATTGGTACTGCAAGAAACCAATGTCTGATACAGTTTTTTCAAACAACAAGGATCTCATGGTATTTTCAGTGCTTATGACGCAGCATTGAATCTGAGGAACATTTTAAAGAAGATTTAATATATATGTAGCGCAGTTTCCCCAACCCTATGGGAGATATGGAGGCTACTGTGTGTGTGTGTGGTGCGTTACCTGTGGCTCACAGGAGGCCTGAACCTCCGCTACTGGGAGCCTGGGGTGTCCCTGATCCGTCTGGTGACAGCACCTCCACCCGTGAGGGATCCTATCAGTGTTGGATAACCCCGTCACAGGACAATATACCAAGTAACACACACACCAGAATATGGTATAAAGATATTTACTGGCGTCCAATTTGGCAGACGTCAATATGTACGTCAAAGGATTGTTATCCGTGCTCTCTTTGAAGGTGACTTCATACAATTAGTCATGGAGTTTGTCCACAATTGCCCATTTGAGAGCGAGGAATTCCAACTTGTGGACGGGGTAATTCTGCTCGCTGGGGGTCAAACTACGACTGACGTAGGCCACTGTTCGGAAGCCAGCCAGGTACTTTTGGTGCAAGACTGCACCAAGGCCGTTGAAGCTCGCGTCCGTATGAAGGATGTAGGGCTGCTCGGGATCAGCATAAGCGAGAATGGGTGCCTCCGTTAAGCTTTTTTTCAGGCCGATGAATGCCTTTTCACATGCGTCCGTCCACTTATCGTCATATGGCAATCGCGCCAAGGTGGCCTTCTGCCCTTTCTCCTCGGGGTATATTTTGAGAAGGTTGTTGAGGACCTTTGCTTTGCTTGAATATCCCTCCACAAACAGCGATAGTATCCACAGAATCCGAGGAATGAACGTAGCTCCATGACGTTTTCTAGTCTTGGCCAGTTTACCACGGATTCAACTTTGGGGGGTCAGTAGCTATCCCATCCGTGGACACTATGTGTCCCACGTAGGTCACTGAGGTGCGACAGAACCAGCATTTGTCCAAAGACAGCTTCAAGCCTTCCTGGCCCAGCCAATCAAAATCCTTCAAACATGCAATATACTGCACCGACACACTTTATTCGAGCAAATACCCAGTATGTACCTGGCAGATACCTGGAATGCGCCGCTCCTCACCTCTGACAAGCCCCGTTGCGTTTGCCTTCCCAGCCTGGGTTCATGCCTGGCTGACGGGCGGCTGATCTGTTAAATGATAATGATTAGGATTTAATAGGCTGCAATGCTTCGCGTGTCTACCAGATGGCATAAATTCATGAATTGTAATGCAGTATATATATATATATACTGTGCAGTATTGCAGCCAGCGGGAATAAAATGCTTCAATCCCTGCCTGGAAAATAACCCAATGCACTCGGGCAGAAAACAGTCACAAACCTCAATACACCCGGGTATACCTGAATTCGTGGGACCAGCCGAGCTCGAATAAAGTGTGTCGCCAGTGTACCATGTTACGCCGGTGCTGCACGCAGACCAGACTCGTCCCTTATACTAAGGTGGGGACATATATGTGCACGCACCCGCAGCAGAAGGAGCGTGTCCGGAGTGTGGTGTTTTGGCGTTGCCAGGCCAGGTGGGAATACGTGTAGGAATACTTGCCGGTACCGATACAGAAGAGACGAAATCGTTGCCGTTAGCCAAGGTCAGGGAGAGACAGATCCAGGAGGTCGAGGTCCAAGCTGTGGTCGAGGGATGAGAGTAGCTGCAAGGTCAAGTGGGAGCCGGGGTCCAGAGACAGAGAGGGACTTCCGCCAAGCTGGGTCGCAACCTGAATAAATGAAGAGCAAAGGGAGAACCACAATAGACGTCCGCAAGCAGAGACTATGTCGAGCAATGTGAGAGAGGCAAGACAGGTACTATATATTGCAGCTGACCAATAGGGAACCGAGGTAGTCCTGGAGGAACATGAGGAGCTGTCCAGGATTGGTTCCTATGATAGGCAGCCAGGTAGGGAGCTTTAGGGTTAAGTGGCAGCCTTTGTGATAATTGGGGCGTGGTTTCACTGCTAGTGCAGTGAATAAATAATCCTTGCCCGGCACGCGCTAAGGAAAGTCGGAGAGCGCGCACCCGGGACCAGAGAGAACCGCCAGAGCCCTGAGAGACCGCGGGGCAGTGCTGGTCCGTCGGGAACGAGGGGGCGCCCCCCTTCAGCGGGAGCAGGTTGAGCGAGGTGAGGAAGCTGTCTCAAGGCAGCGGGGACATTCGGAGGTGAGGAGGGGTCGTGCTGTGAGCGCCGTGATCCCCACATCCTCAAATACCATTACACAAAAACAGCAAGCTTGACCCTACCTGTCTTTCTAACTATCGACCTGTCTCCCTCCTGCCTTTTGCCTCTAAACTCCTTGAATGTCTTGTATTCTCTCGCTTGCTCCATTTTCTCAACACCTATTCTCTACATGACCCTCTACAATCTGGCTTCCGCACTGCTCACTCCACGGAAACAGCCCTCACTAAAATAACTGATGACCTCCATGCTGCCAAAGACAGAGGTCATTACATTCTGCTCATATTACTCGACCTCTCTGCAGCATTTGACACCATGTACCACCCTCTTCTCCTCCATATTCTCCATACTCTTGGTATTCGGAACAAAGCTCTATCCTGGATCTCATCCTACCTCTCTCATTGTACTTTCAGTGTCTCGTCTGCTAACACCTCCTCCTCCTCTATTGATCTCTCTGTTGGGGTACCCCAGGGCTCTTTCCTTGGACCTCTTCTCTTTTCTCTGTACACACTCTCTCTAGGTGACCTAATAACATCTTTTGGGTTTAAATATCACCTCTATGGTAACGACACACAAATGTACTTTTCAACAGCCGACCTTACACCTGCTGTACAAACCAAAGTTTCTGAATGTCTCTCTGCTATATCATCCTGGATGGCCCTCCGCCGCCTTAAACTCAACATGGCTAAAATAGAGCTCCTCAAACTTCCTCCCAAACCTGGCCCTACTACTTCAATCCACATTACTGTTGGAACTACAATCATTCACCCAGTAGCCCAAGCACGCTGCCTAGGGGTCACACTCGACTCCTCTCTCACATTCGCCCCTCACATTCAAAACATATCTAAAACCTGTCGCTTTTTCCTCCGCAATATAACAAAGATACGCCCTTTCCTCTGTTGCTCGACTGCTAAAACTCTGACTCAGGCCCTCATTCTCTCCCGTCTTGATTACTGTAACCTCCTGCTGTCCGGCCTTCTTGCATCTCACCTGTCTCCCCTACAATCTATCCTAAACGCTGCTGCCAGAATCACTCTACTCTTTCCTAGATCTGTCTCAGCATCTCCCCTCATGAAATCCCTCCCCTGGCTTCCGATCAAATCCCGCATCTCACACTCCATTCTTCTCCTCACTTTTAAAGCTTTACACTCTTCTACCCCTCCTTACATCTCAGCCCTAATTTTTCGCTATGCACCATCCCGACTCTTGCGTTCTTCTCAAGGATGTCTTCTTTCTACCCCCTTTGTATCTAAAGCCCTCTCCCGCCTTAAACCTTTTTCACTGACTGCCCCATACCTCTGGAATGCCCTTCCCCTCAGTACCCGACTAGCACCCTCTCTATCCAAATTTAAGACCCACCTTAAGACACACTTGCTTAAAGAAGCATATGAACAGCACTGTGGATATTCTGAACACATGATACATAAAGTTTGGCCCCCTGCTGACGCACTTACCAGAACTCCCTCCTACTGTCTCTGTACGTTCTCCCTACCTACCAATTAGACTGTAAGCTCCTCGGAACAGGAACTCCTCTTCCTTAACTTTTATGTCTGTAGCACTTATTCCCATGATCTGTTATTTATATTATCTGTTATTTATTTGATTACCACATGTATTACTACTTTGAAGCGCTATGTACATTAATGGCGCTATATAAATAAAGACATACAATACAATACATTCAGTAGTTGTTCTTCGTGTTCCTCCAGAGTCTTGCCGAAGGCGATGCTATCATGCAGGTAGACTAAGCATTCCCGTGGGTTCATGTCGCCGATGGTCTTCTCCATCAAACGCTAGAAGGTTGCTGGGGCACGACAAATACCTTAGGCCATGCGGGTGAATTGGTAGAAGCCAAGGGGACATACGAAGGCTGTCTTCTCCTTGTATTCTGCACTCATTGGTATCTGGTAGAACCCAGATATCAGGTCCAGTACACTGAACCACTGGCTTCCCGATAGCGCATTGAGAATCTCTTCAATCCTCGGAAGAGTGTACTGGTAAGGCATGGTGCGGTTGTTCAGAGTCCGATAGTCGACACACAATCAAACCGACCTATTCTTCTTCCGCACCACCACAATCGGTGATGCGTAGGGGCTACGGAATTCTGTTACAATACCTGCCATCTCCATCTCTTGTAGGACATCTCTCATGTCCTCCACATCTTGGGGAGCAATGCGACGGGAATGCTCCCAATAGGGCGTGTTGTCACTAAGCCGGATGGTGTGCTGGGCGTTTTGGCTGCAGAAATGCAAGGAGGGAAATGGAGAAAGGAACAAACACACTCTCGCTACTGTCTGTGACTGTTTGGGGTGCTGGAGCTAATGTTTTGGCTGCAGCCCACATCCATCTCGCTAGTGGAGAACACTTCCCAGCGTTCTTCCAACTTATCCGTTAGTCGATCCTTCCACTCGGCAGACAGGGTTGGTTCCCCAAATGCCAGCTCAGTTGGTTGGTCTTGCATGGCAGCGGTGTTCACTTGCGCGGCCATCACTTTGACGGGAGTAACTGGGTATATTCTACCAAACCATTGACCTTGGTCGAGGGGCATGGTGTACAGAGAGATGTTTTGAATAAACACCTTGATCTTCCCAGTCGGTATTGAGGACTTCCATTCTCATATCTCAGGCACAAGCCTGTAACCTCGGTTGATGTCCTCTTCTGGTGTACTCTCCAGAAAGAAGAGATGATCGGCCTAGTCTCGGCCCGCATAGCAGCAGACTGCGTACATGACCTTCCCTCCCCCTGGGGGAATCTCGGTCAACCCCTTGGAGTGATTGAACAGGTCTCCATATCCATCTTTGGACGATATCTTGCAACACTCTTCTCTTAGTACTGGGTGGATTTGTAGAGCAGACAGAGGAATTTGCCAGCCTCTTTCAGGTATGATCTGATCACCGCCGGCACCACATCGGAGTTGGAACCCAATATGATCAGGGAGCTTGGGTGTTCTTGGGGCTCGGGGCATATCAGTGCTTCCACATCCATGGTGTGAAACTTGCCGGGGTTCAACTGTGGTATTTCCAGCCGAACCTTCACCATGCCGTCGATGGGGTAGTCCTCGTTGATGAGTCCCACAGCTTCATCTTGTCCGCCGACTGCAAGGGCAGGTACTTAAGATGTTGTTTGTATAATGGTTGGTATATAATGGTCACTTGGGACCTGGTGTCCAGCAATGCCGATGCATATATGCCATCCACAAGGACGTGTATGATGGCAGCCGGTCCCACGTGACTGTAAACGTCAGATGAGGGTGCTTCATCGGGGCTTGGCACTGGATTGCTCTCGGCGGATGACGAGGTTGTTTCTGCCGACTGGACCTTGCAGATCATGGTTTTAGAATGGGATGTCCTAGTTTTTTGTTTTTCTGGGCAGTTCCAAGAGAAGTGGCCCTTCTGGCCAAAGTGGTAGCAGATGACATCGTCCGGGCTCACCTCAGTTCTGTAGGTAGGTGATCCTCTCTTAGGCACCCTGTATGCGGTGGCATGTGCTTTGGGAGGAGGGTCATCTTTGGCGCCTTCCACCTCCTTGGGCTTTGGAGTCGACTCCCCTTTGAACTCGTCTTTGTGAGGTTCTTTAACTTTCTTAGGGGAAGTGGAGCTTTACTTCCTGTTTCCAGATGTAACTCATCAGAGCCAAGTAGCTGGGTGGCCGGAGGAACACATCGCATCTTGAGGGCCTCTAGGATGTGAAGGTAGGGACCCCTTCAGAAGCTGTTTCAACCTATATTGGTCCACCACTGCATCGGGAATGATTCTTTTGGAGAGTATTAGAAAAAGGGGGAAGGGTCCTCAGGGACGTTGTTCTGCTTGTGGCTCCACGGCATGTAAAACGTAGGAAATAAAAGGGGAGAGAGGGGAACCACAGTGAGAAAACAACACAATAGTCATATATAACTCACTTCTTCATTTAGGGGGGTAGACAGTGAATATTCAATGTGGGAGGAGACACACTCACATCAGGTGTCTAATCTTGATTAGATGACTTCTCCTCTATATGGGATGGGGTGGGTTGAGGGTGAGGGGATGCCTCCTGGTATCTTCCTCAAGGAAATAAGAAAAAAAAGGGGAAAAAAATAGTGTAATACAATTTATTAACATATAAACAAAAGAGATTAAAAACTCACAAGCGGCCAATATCTATTGACATAGGGAGGAGATGTAGCCAGACTCCACAGAGCGTCCCTTTCAGGGATGGGGTGTCTTGTCTTGTCTGGTTCCCAGCTAGCAGATTCTTCCTGTCCGTGCGTGGAGTTTAGCTGACCGCAGAAAAGATATCCAAACGCCCGTGCACAGGCTGGGTCTTTCTCCGTCTGCCTTTCTTCTCCGCACACACGTTGCACAGCCCCTGTTCCGTTGCGCATGCGCCTGCGCAACCTGCGAGATGCTGGCCCAAAAAACAGGGAAGTCAAACTCCTCACTACGGTGGCTTGTGGTAACCAAAAAACATCAGACGCGTTTCGCTATTGGTTCCTCAGTGACGTAGACAGGTTCGGGGTAGTAGCAGTCTTTTATACCTTCTGATGTCGTCATTAACTGTGGGTGTGCTGGTTTTTGACAGGCCACTTTAACTGGGTCGCTACACTCAGCAGGGCCTGTCTCATCCATGTTTGAAACGGTGAATGCATCTTGGGCAATAGATATAATATAATAAAATTGAACACTTTAATTTCAACAACTTAAAGCTTTACGGACAAGTGACATACTTAAAAATTACAAGCCCCCTGCATAGAGTTAATTTTGGAAGATAAAATTGGACGTTTTGAGAGAAACTTATCTATTCACAAGGACTTTGTCAAAATTCTATAATTAAGATCTGCTTTAAAATTATAAATAATTACTTATATAAAAATGGTCTTTTAAAATATAAAATTTGTGGATCTTAGAAGAAGATGGCTAATAGATGTTACTGTTAAAATAAGACATATCATATTTATTTGGGGTGAGTGTAATATTCAACATAAGACGAAGTAGAAATTTGTTGGCTGATAACTAATATTTAGAGCCCAAAAAACTTTTGAAAATGCCATCTGTTTACACACATATCGAGGGGTAATTACATAAAAGCAGGAAAAATGAGTTCTAGACCCTATTTCACAGAAAGATGATTTGTACACTGGCGACACACTTTATTCGAGCTCGGCTAGTCCCACGAATTCGGATATACCCGGGTGTATTGAGGTTTGTGACTGTTTTCTGCCCGAGTGCATTGAGGTATTTTTCAGGCAGGGATTGAAGCATTTTATTCCTGCTGGCTGCAATACTGCACAGTATATATATATATACTGCATTACAATTCATGAATTTATGCCATCTGGTAGACACGCTAAGCATTGCAGCCTATTAAATCCTAATCATTATCATTTAACAGATCAGCCGCCCGTCAGCCAGGCATGAACCCAGGCTGGGAAGGCAAACGCAACGGGGCTTGTCAGAGGTGAGGAGCGGTGCATTCCAGGTATCTGCCAGGTACATACTGGGCATTTGCTCGAATAAAGTGTGTCGGTGCAGTATATACATTTGCTACTCCAATATCTATTCTTACATTTAGTTAAATTAATAACCAGCTGATACATTTTGCATAAACAATGGAGGTTATTAGCTTAAGTGGTGGAGTTTAATGACAATATTATCGTTATGGGAGAAAGGCAGTTACCTCCATTTCTAAATTTAGCCCTTTCGGTGCCAGGGTTTGGAGAGTGAAAATCCAAAAGGATTCTCTCTTATTGATCTTTTCAATATAGTCTCCTCTCCTCCAGTCTGATTGAACTTTTTCAATGCCAATTTTTTTTAAGCAGGATGGATTCTGGTTATGTTTAGTTTTATAGTGGTTTGAGACACTGTGGGGGGAGGAGACTATATTAAAAAGATCAATAAGAGAGAATCCTTTTGGATTTTCACTCTCCAAACCCTGGCACCGAAAGGGCTAAATTTAGAAATGGAGGTAACTGCCTTTCTCCCATAACGATAATATTGCCATTAAACTCCACCACTTAAGCTAATAACCTCCATTGTTTATGCAAAATGTATCAGCTGGTTATTAATTTAACTAAATGTAAGAATAGATATTGGAGTAGCAAATGTATATACAAATCATCTTTCTATGAAATAGGGTCTAGAACTCATTTTTCCTGCTTTTATGTAATTACCCCTCGATATGTGTGTAAACAGATGGCATTTTCAAAAGTTTTTTGGGCTCAAATATTAGTTATCAGCCAACAAATTTCTACTTCGTCTTATGTTGAATATTACACTCACCCCAAATAAATTTGATATGTCTTATTTTAACAGTAACATCTATTAGCCATCTTCTTCTAAGATCCACAAATTTAATATTTTAAAAGACCATTTTTATATAAGTAATTATTTATCATTTTAAAGCAGATCTTAATTATAGAATTTTGACAAAGTCCTTGTGAATAGATAAGTTACTCTCAAAACGTCCAATTTTATCTTCCAATATTAACTGTATGCAGGGGGCTTGTAATTTTTAAGTATGCCACTTGTCCGTAAAGTTTTAAGTTGTTGAAATTAAAGTGTTCAATTTTATTATATTATATCTATTGCCCAAGATGCATTCACCGTTTCAAACATGGATGAGACAGGCCCTGCTGAGTGTAGCGACCCAGTTAAAGTGGCCTGTCAAAAACCAGCACACCCACAGTTAATGACGACATCAGAAGGTATAAAAGACTGCTACTACCCCGAACCTGTCTACGTCACTGAGGAAGCAATAGCGAAACGCGTCTGACGTTTTTTGGTTACCACAAGCCACCGTAGTGAGGAGTTTGACTTCCCTGTTTTTTGGGCCAGCATCTCGCAGGTTGCGCAGGCGCATGCGCAACGGAACAGGGGCTGTGCAACGTGTGTGCGGAGAAGAAAGGCAGACGGAGAAAGACCCAGCCTGTGCACGGGCGTTTGGATATCTTTTCTGCGGTCAGCTGAACTCCACGCACGGACAGGAAGAATCTGCCAGCTGGGAACCAGACAAGACAAGACACCCCATCCCTGAAAGGGACGCTCTGTGGAGTCTGGCTACATCTCCTCCCTATGCCAATAGATATTGGCCGCTTGTGAGTTTTAATCTCTTTTGTTTATATGTTAATAAATTGTATTACACTATTTTTTTCCCTTTCTTTTCTTATTTCCTTGAGGAAGATACCAGGAGGCATCCCCTCACCCACAACCCACCCCATCCCATATAGAGGAGAAGTCATCTAATCAAGATTAGACACCTGATGTGAGTGTGTCTCCTCCCACATTGAATATTCACTGTCTACCCCCCTAAATGAAGAAGTGAGTTATATATGACTATTGTGTTGTTTTCTCACTGTGGTTCCCCTCTCTCCCCTTTTATTTCCTACGTTTTACATGCCGTGGAGCCACAAGCAGAACAACGCACCTGAGGACCTTTCCCCCTTTTTCTACCATATATTTACACAGAGGCTGGTGAATCACCTCTGAGAGACTCGGGCAGCGGAACTGCATTGTGGAAAGGACTGAAGTTACATATTGAACAGTAGGATATTCCTTTTTGGCGCAACTTCTCTATTTTCCCTATTGGAGAGTAGTGTCCACAATGAAAGCTGTAGTCTTCGAACTAAGGCGGACAGTTCTTCTTCCCCTTTTTGGCTGATAGCCCTGAACTGAGCTAGGAGCTCATCCTCTTCATCTTTGCCAGTGTAGGATTGGGTTAGGAGTTCCACCAACTCTTGTGCTGTGACTTCTCACTCTGTTTCCCGATGCATCCGTACAAATTGAGCGGCCGGTGGTCAGTTGCACTCGACCAGTCGCTGTCTCTTAATGGCCTCAAATGGCCTCGTCAATCATGTACTGCACTCCAACGACCAGCGGGTCATATTTGCGATCCAGGATCCTGGCATTGGCCAGACCCAGAGAGTTTCTTGCGTGATTAAGAATGGTAACTATAGACACACGGGAGGGGACTCCTCCCACAGCGACCACGTGGTACGGGGATACATGGCGTTCGAAAGCCCAATCATGTGGATCACAGGAGGCCTGAACGTCTGCTGCTGGGAGCTTGGGGTTTCCCTGATCCATCTGGTGACAGCGCTTTCACCCATGAGGGATCCTATCTGTGTTGGATAACATCGTCACAAGACAATGTACCCAGTAACACACACACCAGAATATGGTATAACGATATTTACTAAGCACAAACTGATAATACACATATACTATACAACCACATCATATAATATGTATAGCAATATTCCCACACAGTATACCTTCAGTACTTGGGTGCAGAGGCACCAATGTCCTAGTGTCCGGCCTACAATAGGCACTCCCACCCCAAGTGTGTGCGACTGTGCTGCCCACAACTACGTGTGTAGTGTTGGTGCACTTGGTGATACCTGGCGGGTACTCCAGCACCTGGTAGCGCCGATTGAAGACAAATAACCATCCAGTCCCACGCACACATCGTCAGCGATGAGTCCGCCTCACGTAGGGTGGTGTCCGGCTGGAGGGTCCCACCATGAAGAGAGTCTCTTATCTGTGAGGCGATCCGGTCCCAGAACAGTGGATTGCTAGTTCACTGCCACGTCCTGGTTATGTCCCTCACACTGGTACTACAGGGGCAGGGTCCCTAAATAATGGGCCTGTCCCTGCAGAAACCATAAGCTGAGGGGAGTCGGGGGCTAGCTGGGGCCTAAGGGGGTCTCTGGCCTAGTGCAGGGGTCACAGACACCCTGCACACACCCTACCCTCTTCTTGTCACAGCTCCGACTGGCGTTCTCCCCAGCGTGCAAAATGTATCAATTTGGCTCGCAGTTGAATCCAGCCACATGATTGGCTGCTTGCCTCCCATGTGTTACCTTGCCCCCGTGCATTCTGGGGACTGTTGTCCCCGTGGAGCCCTCTGCTGTAATGGCCGCCTTATTCTACACATGCATGATCACACTGCGCATGCTTGATCAAACTGCACATGCGTGTGCACTCTAGACATGGTGGTTCCCTGCAAGGGGAGCCGCCGGAAACCTCCAGCAACCGGATCGCCTCTACAGCCCCTACCACAACTACCCGCGCCCCTCCGCAGCAGATCGGGAGATGCAGGTACCAAGGGGGACCCAGGGGGGACCAGGCCACATTTATTTTTAATGTGAGCCAGCCAGGGCAGTATGCATAAACCAGTGAAAAACTACATATTTCTCTTGTGTCCATTATCTGCATAAATACTTTCCAGAAGCAGACATTGCTCCCCTGATATTTCTGTATATACTTTAGTATTTTGCAATGTTCCATAGGAATGCAAATGCTGTTTGTTTCTTGTTACCATATGTGCAAGCCTATGGTAAATTGCAAAAATCTACATAGAAAAATATCAAAGGAACACTATCTACTTCTGGAAAAATATTATAGAGATAATGGACACAAGAGACATATGTGGTTTTTCACAGTTGTATTCATTCTCACAGGGTTGATGGGACATGTTTTTAAGTATAAGTGCCTTGAAAACGAATTAAAAATTTTTCAGTCCTCAGGTCCTAGAGGAAGTGTGGAAAAATGTATTCTACAATGTGTCATTATCTGTAATATTGAACAAGGGAGATAACATAAAGATTTTATACTACTACGAATATCAGGAAGGATTTACCTGGTATCACAATGTAATAATGATATCCCAAAATCAGACACTGTTAATAAAAGAGGTATCTAAATTATCTGAGAATACAACAACAGGAGTGGCAGTGCATTGGTTCAATGGACTAAAACTAGATGTTATGGGTAGCTGGGACCGTAAACATAACAAAACAGAACAATAAACCTACATATTCTAGTCAAGGATGCTCAAACTTACTATAATGTTATTTTGGCAGAATCACTATTTATAGAAGGGGCTCCAGTTTAAAATAAATTAGACACACCAATACCAGGAGCAAGGAAGGTGAAATACAAATTAATTAATTGGAAAATGTGTTGGTTACTTCCAAATATGCTAATTGTACAACATACATTCTGTTTCAAGTGCAGTCCATACAAACATGTTTCACACTTTGGTATTTCTCCCTTTAAATCTTAGAGAACAAAAAGGGACAATACAGTCACCATATTAGCAGGTGCTAGTATGGGGTTGGCTTAATTAATTCAATGGACACCGATATTCTCAGAAATAAATTAAGTAAAATAGTAACACATCACAGAGGGATTTACAGCACAAGAAGATATAGATGGTGTGATTACATGGTTACAGCAAAGTATTGTCAAATCTTCTATAGACACTTAGGCTATAATGAGAGAAAGAGTAATTGCCTTTGTTAATAGCAATTTCCAATTGGTAAATAATGTATGCATGTATCTCTTTATTATATAGCGCCATTAATGTACATAGCGCTTCACAGTAGTAATACACTTGACAATCATATACAGTAAATAACAAATAATACAAATAACAGATCATGTGAATGAGTGCATTAGACATTGTGGAAGAGGAGTCCCTGCTCCGAAGAGCTTACAATCTAATTGGTAATGTTTCATGGGCTTTGCTATACACCCAGGTACAAACAGAATTATCCACAATTCTTCGAGAGATCTTGCTGTCATTCTGATTTCAGGTGTGGCCTACAGTACTTATGGCGGAAACAACTACTAAGATTACTCCTTTCACTATGGATCATGTTGCATCAAGGTAAATGAATGTGGGTAAATGTTCCTTTGACTCTTGCGAGATGCATGTGTTGACTCCTTGAGAGATTGTACAACTACAGTACCATGGTTTTCTTGGTAGTCAATATCAGAGCCCTGATTGGAGAATATGTCTCCCAGATGTACTGGAACATACTCCCATGAGTTTTACCACCAATCGACATGGCAGCCGGTGTCACTAGATTTATGCAACACCCAGGGACATTCGGTATTATGTTTGCCCTACCAAATGGTTAATCTAAAGGATTGTTGCATGCATTCTAATGAGTGTAATATTACTATTTCTCCCCATGAAATGGAGAGTCAAATATTCTATTTAGGCCATGGCAGAATGTGTTTCCATCTCAAAAATGAACAGAATCGGACATACAAGGATTTAGTATGGACATCCGTGGTTTCTTTAAATTGGGAAACATGGTGCGCAAATCACTCTGTAATTAGCGTATCCCTGGATTCAATGAATTTCACGAAGTCACTGATTCACAATGTATCTTGTGACATACCATGGTCTTGCTTTGTTCTGGATCTAGATCCATCCATGCTTCAGTTAGGCATGACAGAACAACTAAAACGATGGTTAACTCATTTTAATGTTGTGTTAAGGTTGGAAGAGCTTTTGCTAAATCAAACCAATGTCACCAAAATCAAAGTTATGGATGACAGAGAGAAAATCATTTATCTGATCTCCGAATTACTGTACATAAAGATACAAAGTTATCCTGGTTTGAACGCCTTTTTGGATATAGTCCAAAAATGTATAGTTAAATGTTATGATATATCCAATCATAGCTTTATTCGTAGGCACAATAGTAATGTTTGCTATTGAATTATATTTGTATTGTAAATTTAAGTTGTTTATCAGAAACACTAGAAGTCTCATCGCCGAGGCCCACGATCCCCAGAAAAATCTTCTATTGAAACTCCTATAGTGCCTATGCACTGAGAGGTGTTAAAAATTCAGTTTCACTGAAGTTTACATTTAAGGGTTATTTTGCATGTTCTAAGAAACTACTGAGACAAAGTTTCACAGAGTGCAAAAGAAACAAATTTGCTTGGTACAAGTGGGAGTACAGGTAGTTCTCGCTATTCAACGTTTCACTTTACAATGAATGGCATATTCAACGCAAATCCTATGGGCTGTTTTTCGATGCCGAATGCGTTAACCGACGCCTGAATGTGTCATCCAATGCTCACCGCCACTGATTAACATTGGACCCACTTTACAACGGTTTCACTATCCAACGCTACTTCCATAACGGATTCCGTTGGATAACCTAGGACTGACAGTACTTCGGTGTGAGAAAGTATGTGTCCAGTGCACTGACAGCAGATAAACGACCTTCGAAAATGAATATATGCTTTTTGCTTTGTTCTAGCAGCTGTTTCTTCATACTTACAAGCACTCTAAAGGTTAAAATGAAAAGGTTTATTTGTATTTATGAAAAAGCTATTTCATGCTTGCTTGAGGAATAGATCCTCAGAACAGAAGAGAAACATTTATCAAAAGACTGCTCTCCATCTATAACCTGTAACATCCTGCCTGTACTAACTGAAGTTTGGAATTGTAAACTGCCTCAAGAATAAATATATTGGAACTGCAAGAAACCTATGTTTGATACTGTATTTTCACACAACATGGATCTCATGGTATTTTCAGTACTTACGAACAAGCATTGAATATGAAGAACATTTTAAGGAACACACTTTTTTTCCACGAAGCATTAACAGGTGGGTATGTGGGGGTTCAGGAGGAAGAAATGCAGACAGGAGGAGAGAGTAGGATAGTAGGGCCTTCTTCCAGCAGTGAGGAGGTTGTAACTGCTGTAAGTCTGTTTGGGCCAGAGGATATGTCAGTCGAGGTTGGAAAGCGTGAGGGTAACATTGGTGGTGGATTGGTGGATGTGGAAGAAGGAACAGAGGGCACAACGGATTTTAGCAAATGAAAACTCATTTATTTGAGCCAACACAACGTTTCGACCGTGAAGGTCTTTTTCAAGTGACAATGGCATAAACAAAATCTATTCTAACAACATATATATATAGTGCCCCAAATCCCCACAATGCAACCTGTTTAATCAGTGTTGATGAAGTCCATGTGCTTGATCAGTCCCTTGGACCAATGTCCAGTGTGTATGCTTAAGTGGGTAATCCCCAACAGATGTAAGTCCTCCTGTAGAAATCGTGATATTCATATCCTCCCTCTTCCTGGTTGTTCGGTGTAATCGCCATCTTTGTGACGTCATCATTCCGGATCCTCAATGCCTGGAACGCAAAGTCCTCATGCGTTTCAAGTGCGCACATGCGCAGTAAATAAACGCTCGATCTTCTTCATCTCCTTCCTGTTTTGAGACGCTTGAGGTGCTGGCTGCATGTGAGTCATTGCACCAGCGTCAATCTGCTTTTCATCATTCCGTGTCTTCAATAGTTGGAACGCAATATCATCATGCGTTTCAAGCACGCACATGCGCAGTAGATATCAACGCGATCTCCTTCAGCTTGAGATCCTTCAAATTGTACTCCTGCAAGTGTGGAGTGGATGGGTTGATCGTCGTTTTTCTTCTTTAGAGGTCCTTCCATGCGTAATTTTCTTTTATTAATCAATGGGGGGAGTTATCTTCAATTTCGGAAGTCCACGAAAGTTTGCAAAATCCCCCAGGTAGGCCCATAATATCGGCTACATGTTCAATTAACCAACCTTTAGCGGTTTTCATTGACACCTTTCTTCAACCCTTGGTCATTAAAAGCAAGTCATACATAAAGGACACTTTTGATTTTCTTAAAAAAATACGTTCAGTGCCCTTGAATGGTAAAACCATCACCATGGTAACTATGGATGTAACCAACTTGTACACCATAATCCCACATGACAATGGCTTAGATGTCATTAGACAAAATCTTACGAATTCCCACAATACAAATCCACCCGTGGATTACATTATGCTCCTCCTACATTTTGTTCTATATAAAATTATTTTAAGTTCGAACAAACCTTTTACTTACAAACAGCAGGGACGGCCATGGGCAGCAATGTAGCCCCTTCCTATGCTAATTTATATATGACAGACTTTGAGGAGAAATACATTTATCCCACTGAGCATTATAATAAGATGCTATTCTATTGTAGATATATCGACGATTTGCTATTCCTTTGGGAGGGTACAGAGGAAAAACGTATCAATTTCTTTGATTACCTAGATGGGCTGAATACTACAGTGAGATTTACAAAAAACTGGAGCACTAAACAGATTTCATATCTGGATGTGCTTCTAACCTATGAGGATGGAATACTTCATAGTGACCTGTATAGGAAGCCCACAGATAAAAACAGCACTTTACATGCTTCCAGTTTCCATCCAGAACGGCTGAAACAAATGTTACCATTCTCCCAAAAAATCAGAGCTACAAGCATAATAGATAGGCCCACTAAATTGGAGGACACTCTTAAGGAGATTGAGGAGAGATTTGTTGAAAGGGGACACAACAGGTCTGAAGTTGTTACAGCTTTAAATAAAATCCCACAAACTAACTCTAAAAGTGATCGTCTTACGTTTGTAAGTAAATTTACCAGTGGTTTTATTAAACAAACACTTAAAAGGCACTGGAAAGTTCTACAGACTGATGATACACTGAAAGATGTCTGTAAGGATTTCCCACGTTTTGCTTACAGTATAAACGTGGAGAAAATCTTAAGGACATTCTTGTTAAGGCTGACAATGAGAAACATTATATCACTCCACACTTCCTTAGTTCACCAAAAGCGGGATGTTATAAGTGTTATGGATGTAGCATTTGTAACAGTTTAAATACTGGAGATAAGTTTTACCACTCTAGAAGTGGCAAATTGTTCACTATTAAGGAACCTGTACCACTACAAACATAGTCTACATGATCAAATGTCCTTGTGGACTGTGTTATATTGGTAAAAGTAATCGGATGTTCAAAACCAGATTCATTGAGCATAAGAGTAAAATAAATAATCGTGCGGAAGACACTGCTCTTATTAGGCATTGCTCTGAATTCAGTCATCCCATTTCATCACTCAAACTAATGAGCATTGAACATATTAAAAAAGCTAGGGCAGGATTGGAGAAGGATGTTTTATTATTACAACGTGAATCATTTTGGATTCACACATTGGATACGGTATTCCCTAATGGACTAAATGATTTTTTGTCATTAGGATGTTTCATTGAGGAAAGGTAAAATCACTTTTTCCATAGGCTGCTGCCACTGCCTGCTGTATTGGATAAACATTAAAACTGTCAGGTCAGTATGTCACTGGAGTTGTGCAGTTCAAAGAATTGACAAAACCAACCTTTTTTTAACTTTTATTATTTATCACTTTTCATGGTAAAATGTTGTATTAACAGCTTGTTCATACAGTGTTGTGCTGATTTATCACCCCATTTTTTCTCTTATTTACAATATCGTGGACTTCCGAAATTGAAGATAACTCCCCCCATTGATTAATAAAAGAAAATTACGCATGGAAGGACCTCTAAAGAAGAAAAACGACGATCAACCCATCCACTCTACACTTGCAGGAGTACAATTTGAAGGATCTCAAGCTGAAGGAGATCGCGTTGATATCTACTGCGCATGTGCGCGCTTGAAACGCATGATGATATTGCATTCCAACTATTGAAGACACGGAATGATGAAAAGCAGATTGACGCTGGTGCAATGACTCACATGCAGCCAGGACCTCAAGCGTCTCAAAACAGGAAGGAGATGAAGAAGATCAATCGTTTATCTACTGCGCATGTGCGCACTTGAAACGCATGAGGACTTTGCATTCCAGGCATTGAGGATCCGGAATGATGACGTCACAAAAGATGGCGATTACACCGAACAACCAGGAAGAGGGAGGATATGAACATCACGATTTCTACAGGAGGACTAACATCTGTTGGGGATTACCCACTTAAGCATACACACTGGACATTGGTCCAAGGGACTGATCAAGCACATGGACTTCATCAACACTGATTAAACAGGTTGCATTGTGGGGATTTGGGGCACTATATATATGTTGTTAGAATAGATTTTGTTTATGCCATTGTCACTTGAAAAAGATCTTCATGGTCGAAACGTTGTGTTGGCTCAAATAAATGAGTTTTCATATGCTAAAATCCGTTGTGCCCTCTGTTCCTTCTTCCATGTACCCAGGACTGACTGCAGGCTGTCGTTCTAACTTTGGAGCACCGGTAATTGTATCATTTTTTCTTTTGAGGTGTGCAGCACTCCTCTCTATTATCTGGATTGGTGGATGTACCATTTGACAGTCAAATGTGATGTCACAGGCCAAATATAAGGTCTGTCCCGTCTTATTTGATCCCAAGAAGATGGCAGATAAACATCTCCCACACCTGTTGGAGAAGAAAGAAGAAAAGGATGAAGAAAAGGATGAAGATAAGAAGAAAGAAGATCTACTCACAGGGTCTCCTCAGCAAGGAACTGAGGATTGTGAACTTCTGCGTATCTGAGGATCTTTGCATCGTGGGTGAAGTGTTGATGCCGCAGTTGGATGAGGAGGATAAATCTTCATCCTGGCAAAGGTACGAAAAACATTGATTGTATTTTATTTAAGAGGTTGGTGTACAAAATAAATAAATTGGACTCAGTAATAAGATATGCACCTGGATTGAAAACTGGTTAAAGGACAGACAACAGAGGGTTGTCATAAATGGAACTTTTTCAGGTTGGGCTAAAGTCGTGAGTGGAGTTCCTCAGGGATCGGTACTGGGACCTCTGCTTTTTAACTTGTTTATTAATGACCTTGAGGTTGGCAACGAGAGCAAAGTCTACATCTTTGCTGATGATAATAAATTGTGTAAGGTAGTAGAATCAGAGCTGGATGTAATTTCTCTTCAGAAGGACTTGGAGAGACTGGAAACGTGGGCAGGTAAATGGCAGATGAGGTTTAATACAGATAAATGTATGGTTATGCATTTGGGATGCAAGAATAAAAAGGCGACTTACAAATGAAATGGGGATAAATTGGGGGAATCCTTGATGGAGAAGGATTTAAGAGTGCTTATAGACAACAGGCTTAGCAATAGTGCCCAAAGTCATGCAGTAGCTGCAAAGGCAAACAAGATCTTATCTTGCATTAAACGGGCAATGGATGGAAGGGAAGTAAACATAATTATGCCCCTTTACAAAGCATTAGTAAGACCACACCTTGAATATGGAGTACAATTTTGGGCACCAATCCTAAGAAAATACATTTTGGAGCTAGAGAGCGTGCAGAGAAGAGCCACCAAATTAATAAAGGGGATGGCAATATAACTTATGAGGAGAGGCTAGCTAAATTAGATTTATTTACATTATAAAAGAGGCGTCTAAGAGGGGATATGATAACTATATACAAATATATTCGGGAACAATACAAGGAGCTTCCATAAGAACTATTCATCCCACGGGCAGTACAAAGGAATCTGGGCCATCCCTTAAGGTTGGAGGAAAGGAGATTTCACCAGCAACAAAGATAAGGATTCTTTACAGTAAGGGCAGTTAAAATGTGGAATTCATTACCTATGGAGACTGTGATGGCAGATACAATAGATTTGTTCAAAAAAATGTTGGACATCTTTTTAAATAGGAAAGGTGAGCACTCGTTACAGTTGCTTATTCACTGCCATTGTGGTAATATGTGCTCACTGCCATTGTGGTAGGTTACCACAGTGACAATCAATGGGTTTATTCCCTAATGTGTAATGTATTGTACAGTCTGTAATGTCAATTGTATTTTATTGTGTATTTCTTTTAAACAAATGAGCAAAAGTGTTATTAGCCCCATTTGGCTACTACTGCTTTTGCACAATTTTATGTGTGGTAATTGGGGTAGAGGGGTTGGGGGGTGAGGGTATTTGTCCTGGGGAGGGTGGTTAGGCCTCCAGAGTGGGTAGTGGAAGGGGGGGGGCTCACCCCTTTTATACCATAGCAGTTAATAACCTTCAAGGTGATTAAGGAGTTACAGTCCAGTAGTTAGTTTTTTTATTTTACTGTCAGTGCCATGGAGGAGGAAGATGAGGACCAAAACGATGAGGATGGCCTTCATTCTGGCAGGTTAAGTAAAACTTTTATGTACTATATGCTGGCTGGCTAATGGTTTATTTTTAATGGTCAAATGCACTTTTATCCAGATCTGGATAATAGGGTGTTTGCCCATTACTATATGTATTGGGGATGGGGGGGTTATTGTGGATACAGGGGGTGGGTAGTAGGGTTCAAATTGATTGCAAATGTGGTTGTCTGCTCCCTTGTTGAGGGCATAGTCAACCACCGTGGCAATTAATGTGTTTATTGCCTATTGTTATTTTAATGAACAGTATTGTATTTTCAATGGAATTTTATTGGGGGTTTTTTTGCTGCACAAATGGGTATTAGCCATTTGGCTACTAGTGCTTTTGCCCCTTTTTATGTGTGGTTATGGGGTTAGAGGAGGTGGGGGAGGAGGGTAGTTGACCCTGTCGGGTGGTTTGGAATCATGGGTTGCTAGCGGGAATTGTTAGCCTCTAAATTAATATAGCGGTAACAACTGCTATGGTAATTAAGAGTTTAACCCATACCGCAACCCTATCGGGGGTATAACCAGCTGGCCCAGAGCAACTGCAATAGACCTTCACCCACCCCATTAAAACACCAGTAATCCTTTAATTACCTTAGCGGTAGTAATCGCTATGGTAATTAAGGGGTCACTCGGTGTTTTAATGGTTGGACATCAGCTCCTACATGTTAGTGAAGAAGAAAAGAAAGATTGCCTTCATCCTGGCAGGTATAAGTAAAACATGTATTCATTTACTTTGTACTGTATTTTACTGTATACTGTATTTAAATGGGTAAAAGCGGCAGTAGCAATATTTGGCTAATAGGGTATTTGCCCATTCTTTTGTGTGGATGGGGGTTTGTTGGGGGTTGAGAGGATTGGTGAAGGTGGTAGTTGCCTTAGGGTGAGTGGTTAGGCCTCTCGGGTGGGTAGTGGGAGGGGTTAACCCCTTCATTACCTTAGATACCGCTTAGGTAATGAAGGGGTTAACCCCTCCTGCAAACCTCCAAGTCGGCCCAAACACCAACTGTGGAGCAACTACCCCCTTCACTAACCCTCTCTACCCCCCAACAAACCAGGTACTATGATTTGACCCCTTCATTACCTCAGCGGCTCGCAAAATTGTCTAGAAACTGTGAGGTACAGTATGTCCAGTGGAAAGGTAGATGACTGCAACATAGATGCACTCAAATTTATATACCAAAAAATTGTTTTTATACCATAGAAAAATATTTGGGTATTCAAATAATGTGTATGGATCTTACTGTGGGAATCTGTAAATTGATGTATAGAATTTCCCCACTATTTAGACCATAAGGGGGCCTATGCAGAGAGCAGCGCTATTTGAAAATTCGCCATTTTTTGGAGAAAATCGCGCAGAAAACAGCAGAAAATGTCGAGTTGCGAAAAACGCGCCAATTATTTTTTTCTATTTCTAAAACTCGCCTCGCGGCTGGCGAGAACCTCCATCTCGCCAGTTTTAAAAATATCCTTATGCAGAGAGGCGCGAACGGCATCTAGCAGCTGTTCGCGCCAATAAAATGGCGCGATTGTCTCCTTTTTGCCTCGCCAGAAAAAGTTGGCAAGAAGCTGCCGCTCGCGGCCATAGCAAAGGGAAAAAAAAGGCGCAAATTTTTTTTAACACATTTCTGCAGCGCGCATCTCGCCAATTTAAACTCGCCATACGCATTCATGTTAAACATAGCAGAATTCGCACATTTCTGCATATGGAGAATAAAACTCTCCAAAAAAACCACTTTTTATTAAACTCGCCAATTTTAAAATTCGCTGCTCTCTGCATAGGCCCCAAAGTGAGGTATCTCTTGTCTTGGGTTATTGCATTTATTTAAGCCATGAGAACATAGAAAACAGCCAATTATTAAAATAAAATAAATAATTCAAAACCACACGTGATTATCCTTACTCACAATAGGAATACTACAAAAGCAACATATATGCATTAATAAATGTATGTACTGGATGTATACTGCAGTTTTATTTATATAGTTCAAAAATTATAGCGATTTACAAATGTACAATACAAAGTAAGCAAAGTACAAACAATGGGTAAAAGTGCAATAGGAACATGACAATATACTGTAAGGAAAAGGAAGACCCTCTCCCGAAGAATTTACAGTCTAAAGAGTCTAAAGAGTCTAAAGAGTCTACAGCCTGCAGGGAGGAGGGACTGGGACCGGCTCGGGAGGATACGAGGAGATGGTGAGTAGCGCACACGCGGCCGCGCACGCCGCCAGACGCAGCGGGACCCGAGCCTAAGTGGTATGTCGGGAAGCTTACAGACACAGCAGGAGTAAAGGTGCATTATGAAAAATACAGTTAGGGAAGTGAAGGGCATCTGAAGCCCACAGTAGAGGCGCAAAAAATGTAGTGTGCTTTTAAGCATTGCTTTGAACATTACATTGGTTTTACCTATTATAATTGGTAATAATCTATCAACATGATATTAGGCCATACTGTATTTACTAAGCACAATACACTACATGAAGAGAAAGTAAGGAGTGTTACCTTTATTTTGACTGTTATCTTGCAATAACATATTGCCTTAGTGTTTGGGACACCCATTCGAGATACATATTGTCTTTATATCTGGTGTGTTTTCTCTTCTTTTTCTCTGTATTACAGTATATGCTTACAGTGTTTAATATACACGGAGCAGGGTGTATATATGTATTGTTTGTTCGGATGGGCACTTTCACTGGTGTTTTGGTTTTGGATGCGGTTTTGGTCTTTGCCAAAACACAGTTTGTTTTGGTTTTGGATTTCTAAATGTAACGGATTTTCTGACCTGGCCTGACCCACCCAATCTCATATTGGCCCCTGTGGTCTAACCAGTCCCCATTACATGGTAGTGTCTGCTGGTGTACCTGTTGGCAACATGACTCCTGAGTCTCCCGCATGATGTTGTGTGGGGATTGCCAACCCAGAGAGGCAGCTGAGGTAGTGTGCATTAGTCCTACCTATATCCAGTGCAGCGCCTCCACCTCATCAGGATCCCTGCATCCGCAAGGGGATGGTTCTGATGAGGAACTCCTTCTTGGTGATGCCTTCCCCTGCTGAGTAATTCCAGACTCACACAGTGAAGTGTCTTTATTCAAGGTCATCTTTATTGGCATGGTGGTATGGGCCAGCTGCCCCTCACAGCTATCAGCTTAGCCGCTCATTCCTTTGCTGCACTCCATCTGGAAAGTTCCTCCTTCTCCTAATGGAGTTGCTTTCCACCTCTCCCCTTAGGGAGATTCAACAGCTTCTCTGTCTCTCTGCTCAGAGCTGCACAGACTCACAGCTAGCATGAGACTACTGTAACACTGTTGCAGACCTTCACATGCCTCTCACTGAACAGAGGCAGCACAACAACAGGAAACTGAACTACTAACTTTAGGCAGTGCTGTGTCTTATATCACCTCAGGAACAGGCACATTTCTGATGTCACTAAGGGTGGACACCAAGCATATTGTCACTTCCTTTGGGACATATGACACCTCACCAGGGTTTGAGGGCAAACCTCCATGATGACTACTGGCAATCCTGCATACTTACCAGGTTTACTGCCAGCAGGAGAAAGAGATATGTACACCAATTTTACACATGGCTACATAAAATATAAACTTTATTGTTGATCTTTAATGTATAGAGCTGCAATAATCCAACAGTCCCTATAGCTGGATGAGAGGAGTTAGGAACTCACAGGGAAGATTTGGGGGCCTGCATATGAAAGGGAGGGTTCCTACTCCCCTCTGACCTCAGATACACCACCATCCCCTAAACCACATTGACGCATCAGATGGTCAGGAGTGGAAGAAGGGACCATAATTTGAGGCAGAAATGTGCTTTGGTTTGTTTCTGTCCCGGATTCAGATTAATCTGAACTGCAAGTGTCTCAGACAGTTTAGGGTTGGGAAATCTGGAACCCTCAAATTCCTGGAGTTTCAGTTTTTGAACCTGTGAATATGCCAACCTTAATTATATGCAGAGTGAGTTAATGTTTTGTACACAAAGTAAATATCACGTATAGTCCATAAAATAATGTTTTAAACACAGACTAAAGTGTCACTAATGTGCAAAGTGTTGTATTCTAGACACTACCATTTATGTATCTGTATACACAGAGCAGCTTGTTTGTACTGTATGCAGTATCGTTGCTCTCTCCATTCCCTTTTTCTGTTTTCCCTTTTTCTTCTCTTTCTTCCTTCTTCTTTCTTTGCTCTGCTGAAAATAAGTTCTATGTATATTTTTGTTGTTTTTGTGGTAAGTACTCTCCTAACAGCTAGTGCTAAATCCAATCAATCATCTAGTAGATGCATTTTAGTATACATTCACATTAATGCTTCTGGTGTTCATTAGCAATTAATCAACACAGCAGGAGTCCTTAGAAAGTTCAACAATTCATAAGGTACTAAAAATTAACATATCTGTAATCGGCTAAAGTGAACCTAGGCAACACAAATATCTTTGTGACACTATATTCTCAGGTTAGGGATACAAGACATGCAGACAATACATTTACTTCTTAATGTTCTTAAATAATGCATGCAAAGCACAGAAATAATCCTGTGTCCTTTCTGTGTTTCCTGGCCTCCAATTTATCATTTGGGCAAGGAACTGGTAGTCCTTTGGTCACCCTACAATCCACTGTCTCTTTCACATTGCCTCGCACATTTTTTTCTTACACTTGTTGTATGTACTCTCTCTTCCCGAGTACCTTTTTATTTTGAGAAGGGACATTTAACATTGCTGTGTAAATATGGCCTTTATTGTAAAGAACACGCATGTACTGTACCATACATGCATATTCCTATAAGCATATGTAACCTCCCTATCCCTCCCCTCCCCCCGGGCAGCAGGGGTAGGGTGTACATGTGTGAACAAAGTCCTGCTCTGCTCCCGATGGGATTAGAGTGTCAGCTCCTTGGTCAGTTACCTGTGATCTTAGGGGTCACGTTGGCAGGTTCAGGCATTGGCTGTAATGGAGGAGAGTTGGTGGGTTGGAGGACAAGATAAAAAAATAGGGCACCAGGATCTTTTGCAACTCACAGGTATTTTATTGACAGGCACAACAGCTCCAGGCTTGCACAGGATCAATTATTATCATTTAGAGCACAATACCCCATTAGACAGGTTCCATGTATAATGCTCTCTTCAGGACAAGTTCCCTCAGTGCCCCTTCCCATTCAGGTAAGTACTTCTGGATCAGTCTTGGCCTCTAGTCCACCACAAATCTTTTGGGCTTCCTAGCTCCTAGCACACTGCATCCCAAAATATTGCTTCAGCCTGAATATCACTCAGTAAGGGCTTACTTCTATTCTCTTGGTTTTGTATGTGCCTCCCAGGAGCTGGGTTCCCAGGCAGTCTTCCCATAGCAGTCCCTGGTCCTCACTGTTCCAACTGTCACTAACTTATAATTCACTAACTCACTAACTTACTCCTAAATTACTAACTCACTAACTCACTCCTAACTCCTCAACTGTCTCTCCCTCAGCTGTCTTAGGGCCTCATGCAGTAAGCGTTGATAAGGGAAATATGGCCATGTTATAGCCAAAATTGGGTTTGAGATTCAGTAAGCGCCGATAAGTGCTTCATATCGCCAGGTTTCGGAGCCGATAATTTGGTTATGGCCAGTCGCCTGCCGATAAGCCTGTTTTCGACACTGATCGCCACTTTTTTAAATCGGCTGGATTCAACAAAAAAAAACAGCTTATCGGGGCTGATCGGCACTACGAAATTGAGATGTTATGGCCGATTTCTCCCGCCAACTAAAGTTGGCAGTTTGGACGGGAGAACGATCGCTAAGGCTGCCGGAACGGCACTTAGAAAAAAAACATCTTCTGTACATCAATGGAAGTCAATGGAGCGGGGACGTATAACAGTATAGTACTGTTTACGTTTCATTGCTCACAATACAAGGGGGATTTGCATTACAGTGTGGGGGCATTCCCTGCATTGTGTCACAGCTGATGTGTCTTATTTGCATAACATTCGACTTTTACATGTTTTCAGCATTTGCGGGTCACATTACTCATCATGTGATGATGTGGCAAGGGAAAATACTATACTACACTCTTAAAGGAGAACCTCACATCATATCACACATTTTACTCAACTCAGCGACAATTATTTACATGATGTCACACATGTCACACATGTCACACATACACAGTATATTCATCTTCCTTTACATTACACAATGCTTGTAATGTGACACGCATCTTTAAACGTTCATGTACATCTGTCTTCTCATGTTTACATATACTTTTGGGTCCTCCCTATTTTCATGACGTCACTTATTGGACGCTCAATCACATTGCATGTTTACATTGTAACCGTTGCATTACAAGCACTTCAACCTAACTTATACACACATGTACAGTAATTCATCATTGGGACACCTTGTAAACTCATTCTATACCAACTATCCTCCTTACACAAATGCATGCATATGCACACGACTATTCATTGTTGCCAACATGTCACAATAACATGGATAATTACACATGTTACACAAAACTTTTCCCACGTCAATCTCAGCCTTTTTGTCTCATTACATGACTGACTCTTGCGTTCACAAGTGTTACATGCATTGCACATGCAACTATTTATTTGCAAGCAATCTTTGTACAAAGCTTCACGTCACATCATTGCCAAATATCATCATTCCCTGCAGAATACACACAACAAATACTTAGAACAACAAGTGCACACAGCTTGCCACAGAAGTACTTTATTATGTTAATGTAACACCTTGCATTTTACTATGTCACCTGACATCATCACATACCTATTTAAAGGACGCACATTACCTGCTCATTCACAGCTACTCATTTCAAAATGTTGCGAATGTTTAGGAGACGCAGGAACATTCTTTTCTATGACATGCTTGATGATCAAGAGAATCATATAGGGCAAGGTAGGGACACACCGAGGGACAGTGACAGTGACGCGGATACGACAGGGACAGGGAGAGGGACAGGCCGAGGGACAGGTAGAGGGACAGGAGATCAGAGGAGAAGACAGAGGAGACAACTTGTGCCTCGTCCGCGTCTGTACAGGGAGAGAACCCTGTTAGATGGGATGAGTGAGGAGGAGATTGTAAGTCGCTATCGTTTGAGTTCAGCAGCAATCTTAGCTCTTTATGAGGAGATAAGGGGGGATTTAGATTTTTTCACAGCCAGAGGTCGTGCAGTCCCTGGGCTTGTTAAAATGCTGTGCTCATTACATTATCTTGCTTCCGCGTCATACCAGACAACTGTGGGCATAGTGGGCGGGGTCTCGCAATCTACATTCTCGCGGGCCTTGACCCAGTTTCTCTATGCACTCAATAGACGCGCTAGGAATTATATTCATTTTCCTACAGAGGCAACAGAGTGGCTGGAAGTCAGGACTGGCTTTTATAATATAGCAGGGATACCATCTGTGCTGGGTGCAATCGATTGCACACATGTTGCTTTGATTGCACCTAGTCAGAGTGAGCATGTGTACCGCAATCGGAAGCACTACCATTCACTCAATGTACTGGTGGTATGTGATGCCACGATGAGGATAATGCATGTGGTACCCAAGTTCCCTGGTTCCAGTCACGATTCCTCTATCCTGAGGAACTCTTCAGTCTTCCATGCGTTCGAAGAGGGACATTTTGAACCTGGTTGGCTGCTGGGTGAGTACATATTTACATGTTCTAACACAAAACACATGTTGATTTAGGAATGTTGGCATTGTACAATTTGATCACTAATGTCAGCTTATGTGTGCTCCATTCATTATAGGTGACTCAGGATACGGAATTAGGCCGTGGCTCTTGACTCCGGTGCTAAACCCTCAAACTGAAGCAGAGGACAGGTACAATGCAGCCCATATATCTACAAGATCTGTTATAGAGAGGACATTTGGCCTACTCAAGACCAGGTTTAGGTGTCTGGACAGAACTGGTGGGGCTCTTCTATACAAGCCTCAAAAAGTGTCTGATATTATCCTTGCCTGTTGCATTTTGCACAATGTTGCACTCAGGCACAATGTACAGTCAGACCTAGCTGAGGCTTTGGTAGACGAGCATCCCACCCATGTAGCTGCTGAAAATGAACAAACAGCCAGTGGTGGCCAGACACGACAGAATCTCATCAATTCATTTTTTTCTTGTAAGTACAAACTCATATGTTCCTAGTACTACTTTTATAGTTTAATTATGTTATATTAACAATAATGTTTCTTTATATAACCTTCTGTTAGGACACAGATGAATATGGGTTGCACACCTTTCTTTTCTCTGCTGTGTGCACAAAGGGATGTGGCACCGGTATGTTATTGTTGCACAGGTTATATAATCCCTCTTCAATTGTACTTTAGTTGTGTGTATGTGAATACAACTTGGGTAACAAAGCAATAATATTTTAGCATTGTGTTATTCCTTATGCTAAGACAAAACACATATTATGCCCATAATCATTCATGCTTCTAGTATGCTTACATACAATGTTATTGGTGCAGTGTAACATGTACATCCATATGATATGTACACCAGGCTGATTTACATTTTGAATGTCATGAAATATACATGGTGTTGTACATTTAACACCAAATACACACTTTGCTGTGTTGTTTACGGTACTGAAGATGGCATGTCAATGTTTGCAATTTATATATTGTTCCTTTGCATTATAGGTATATCTCCAGTATGACTGATCATGGTATGTATATTTGCTGACATCTCTCATAAGATGTGGCTACCTCAATCTTCCTATAATTATTGGAACTAAAAACCCAACATATTGGTTTAAACACAAATGTTACATATATGTACTTTCTGTATCATGTATATGCATTTAGCTACTCTTGAGCTTTCATGTGCATTGTATTACAAAATGATTACTCACATTTCATCACATTTTATGTATGTTTCCTTATAATTTCCATTAATGTAATATAGAGGTGGTTGGAGAAAAGGGGATAACTGTACTTATTTGTTTACTTACGGGAGCACATTCATCACTAGCATAGACACACTTTTTAAGACAACTGTTTGTGTCTCTATCAATTGGTGTAGGATCCATGTATAACACCGACAAATGATAACACCAGCTTTATTATGGTAGCTTATATCATCATATTGACTATACTATGTATTTCTAAACGATTAATAAACACCGTAAACTATAGTTAGTTAGGTTAATGAAATATACACAGAAACGTACTTCATAACATGATGGTGATGTCATATTCAGAACATCATGCATTGGAGGGGACCATAACATCTGGCCAGTAACATTATTTGCTACAGTCCCAAACCATTTTATCTACATACCCATGTAACAAGAGATTTTAAAAATAAATGGCTACTTGGTTGTAAGTGTCCTTTACATTGGGAGAAGGAGTGGCTCAGTGAGTAAAGACACACACTGGCACTGATAGTTTGAAGCAGGGGAGTCTGGTTCAATTCCCGGTGTGGGCTCCTTGTGACCTTGGCCAAGTCACTTTATCTCCCTGTGCCTCATGCGGCAAAAAAACATTTGTACGTTCCACGGGCCAGGGACCTCAGGCTGAAACATGTGTCTGTAAATCGCTGCGTACAACTAGCAGCCCTATACATGAACATGCTCATATTATTATTATTATTGTTACATAGTTTCGACAGTCATACGTTCCATTACATATTAGAATACACAAATGTGTTAGCAGAGTGGGAATGGTTGTTATATATAAAACACACCATGTCATAAAATGTTAGTAGTCATTAAAGAACACTCAATAAAAATTCATGAGGCACTCTTTTGCAACATCATTATGTTAATTAAGTGCTTATGCAATATAGGCATAAGGGTATCACATTTTTAATTGTTTGTTAATAAGCGCTGCAAGCAATATAAAATTAGTTCCATATGTAGTATAGTAGTCGGTGGCTCCTCCTCACAATCATCTCATATAAAGGTAGACTCTTCTGAAATCATACATTGATCCGATTGTATCTTCCCCGACATCTCTGAAATACAGCAAACACATGATGGTCAAAGATGGCACCTTACTAGATATGCATCCGTGACAACGCGTTACGCAGCTCTATATGATTGTGTAGATACACACGTCAGTCACTTATATGTTAGAAGTAAAACTGTTCATCAGTATGTAATGTTTCTTTAAATTTGTAGCAGGCATAACTATGTATAAGAAGTGAACGTTGCCTGTATACTGAAAGATGTGCGCGCACATCTTTGTGTGCGCACGCACTTCACGCTTGGCTCCACTAACTGTTAGCGCATGCGCAAAACAAAGCGTACATTGTGCGTTCAATACATGTTGAAAATACCAGTAAACATAACATCTTTATTTCAAATACAATGAAGACGAAACTACATTCGTTCTAAACGAGTACATCTGTATTCTTTTTAAACAGACGTGTTTGAACAGAAAGCAAATGCAATACGTGTGACGTCATGTTAAGCCAGCGTGAAACGCACGCTAACACTCCTCCCACTCAATTAACATTCGGCTAACGCCCAGTTGACGCCCCCACTGTATGACACACTGCAGTTACCGTTACTATAACAAAACATGACAGCCAATAGGCTTTGAGGCGCGCACGTCGCTTGGGGGCGGGACTTACATCACTAATCCTTTTTAAGGACGCCTTGGCCCATGACAAGGGTCCCACGTCATACGTGGTGGACCCGGTTTTCAATGTTGTAGATGTTGCATGATAACAAAACAGGTATGTGTTAGAGTAATGGTAAAATGTTGCTAATATGTTTAAAGGGATAGGAAAGTACGTATATTTATTCCGTCAGCAATGTGTACTACTCTTTCAGGTCCTACTATATTGTATTAGGAAACAATTTGTTTGTGATCGCTACATGTTATGCAGTCTGCAATGTTACGCTGTATCCACGCATTGAAAGTGAAAATAGTGGTTACAAAAAAAAAAAAAATTTAAACGCAGAGTCAACGCATAACGATTGTTATATTTACCATTCTTCTAGAATTAACTCTTCGCCTGGCTGCAACTGGTCGCTCCAGAAATGCAAGCCATTTTCATCCACGCTTAACCCAACCGCTGAATCCAGTATGGCACATATCTCCTCCAGGATGCGCTCATAGGAATCGCCACTGCTTTCTTCAAATAATTGGTCGGGAGGTAGGTTCATTTCTTCCGGTTCCCATTCCAATGCAATTTCAGCTGAAAGGCTTGGTACATAATCATAGTACTTTTGTTCTTGTACAATGTGGGTTTCAGGAATGGAGGCTGCAGATATTGCAGCACGTATCGATTCAAACGGATCAGTAGTAGCGGATACATTGCTATTGCCATTAGGAATAAATATGCCTTTCACGACAATATAAGTGCCGTCTTTCAGGAGAAATTGTTTTTCCGGGGCAATCTTCCAGAAACCATAGGTGTGTTGTAGCTTATCCTGGTCACGTTCAAAAAAGTCATTACTTGATAAAGTGAATCTTATTGAGGAATTAAAATTCCGTGCATGCTTACGGTCTTGGTAATAAGGATATTTTGCTCGAATGAAATCATCGATTTGGCGTGTGCTTGCTTTCTGTCCGCGACTGTTCAAGATGGCTTCACAGATCATGTACTTATACCCTAAAAGGGGATTAATATTGTTAACGAATTCATCAGCCATGTCTGAGTAGCACAAAAGCTGTGTGCAGGTCTGTGTTATTTGCTCATCAAAATGAATGTGCTGAATGGCTAACAAACTCCTGTTTTTCCTTGTCAAGGTCAACAAAACTAACTACTTTGACTCCTTATTTCAAACGCCAATTGGATTTGTTTGTCTAATTGGGTTAACAGTTGTGGTTCGTGATATGGGACTGTGGGAGAAACATTTCTCCTTCTTTTATCTCGTTTGTGAAAAACATCCCTAGACTGTGAATGCGTTCACATAGTGTTTTTTTGAAAACTAACAAAGACCAGTGTGTGAAAATATTTCTTAGCCAGGCATATCAGTAAAAACACACCTGCAAAAAGAAATGTTTTTTCCCCGCTTACATTTCTGTGTGTATGTGAAAGTCTGGTTAACTCCCTGTCTGCATGAGTTTAAATACGTGTGTATATATATATATATATATATATATATATATATATATATATATATATATATATATATATATATATAAATATATCTCTTATAAAAATATATATATATTTATATATAATATTTTATTTTT
Organism: Ascaphus truei; assembly: GCF_040206685.1. Taxonomy (NCBI): domain Eukaryota; kingdom Metazoa; phylum Chordata; class Amphibia; order Anura; family Ascaphidae; genus Ascaphus; species Ascaphus truei. The sequence goes on from NC_134484.1 coordinate 75,800,292, forward strand.
TTTTATATTGCAGGAGTACACACAACATTGATGGCATTAAGTATACCTTGTATGAAACCTATTTAAATGGTGAGAAACATGATTGAATTAAGTAATAAACATTTGTTTAAGCACAATACTGTTAGAGTCTCATACTTAGGATATTTCTCAAACATTAGGCCTGTATTATTAAAATAGTGTTTTCACAAGGAAGCATGAAGTGTATTAGTTTGTGTATACCAGTTTATATAGTACTATATATATATATATATATATATATATGTATATATATATGTATATATATATATATATATATATATATACATATATATATATACATATATATATATACATATATATATATATATATATATATATATATATATACTCACACTCACACTCACACTCACACACACTCAGTGTGTGTGTGTGTGTGTGTGTGTGTATATATATTATTATACATTCTGAGATGTTATAGAAACGAACACACAACTGATTAAAGGACAAAATTACAATGGCCAAGCAAGGCAAAGGTAAGTAATAATTTACACATAATCCTGCTGTACACGTACAAGAAAGATGTTTGCACTTACTTAGGTGTTTTAATAATTGCATGTGACTAATATGCATATGCAATTCTTACATCAATTAACACACCCAAATGCAATGTTTTGCTGCAAAGTCAATGGCAGCTTCTCTAAACTTAGCAACTGGCTCCTGGTGGACCATTACTGAACAGACGATTACAACATAAATATTTATAACACAATTAATTATGAGTGTTAACATTTCCAAAACTTCACGTGTACAAGAACATAGTTGAAAGTTTGGAAACAACACAGTCTTCAGCATACATACAATAGTAATTAGATAATCTGAAGTCAACAAAACAAGGCCAAAGACATATTTTCTGAATTATAACATTTATTTTTTTTGTTCCTTTTGCGAGCGAGTAACAGGCCTGCTTGTTGTCTCTTGAATTTTCCTTTTTCTTTTGCCACCAACTTTAGGCACAACAGAGCCACTTTGAGTGGCCTCTGGCACTTCACGGGCAGGGCTTGTGGCCAGTGACTGTTCACCTACGGGGCTTGTGGCCAGTGACTCACCTACAGGGCTTGTGGCCAGTGACTCACCTACAGGGCTTTTGGGCAGTGATTCACCTACAGGGCTTTTGGGCAGCGATTCACCTACAGGGCTTTTGGGCAGCGATTCACCTACAGGGCTTTTGGGCAGCGACTCACCTACAGGGCTTTTGGGCAGCGATTCACCTACAGGGCTTTTGGGCAGCGACTCACCTACAGGGCTTTTGGGTAGTGACTGTTCACGGACAGGGCTTGTGCCCAGTGACACATGTGAGCAAGTTGGTAGACACTGCACAAGTGATGGTTGGTCTGTTTCATGTGTGTCTTGTTTTGTTTTTGTCGCCTCCTTTGTAGGTGTCTGCTGCTGAATTTGTACAGATGGCAGCGGTAGGATGTCATCAGGAACCTGCACAGCAATGTCTGCTACTTGACCGGTAACATTTGGGCCTGGTGAATGAATATCAGATGAATGTGGTGAAAACTGACCTGCATGAACAGATCCTGGCTGTGAGGTGTTGAATTGTGGTACATTAGTCATTCTCCAGTAATTAGCTTGTGTTTGCTGAACAACTAATGCTTCGAATGAGGTGTTGATTTTTTGCAACTGTTTAGGCACTTCAATGAAGACTCTGTGGAGATGTGCCAATTGTGATACTGTTTCTTCCTGCAGTCCAATCATCCTTTCCAGCACTGTCATCATGTCTGAATGGCGACGATTTTCTGCGTCCACTATTTTTCCCTCTGAAGCTACAATTGCATCGTATGTGGAAGTTGATGGACGATTTGGCGGTACAACAGTTTCTATTGGCACCTCTTCATGGTCACATGATTGTATTTCAGTCTCTTCTGTGGCGTCATCCTCATCATACTCATCATCCTCATCACCATGATGTTCTAAAAAGAAATGTACACATTATTAAATGGCATGTTAATGTATGCTGTGTTACTATGTAATTGTACTGTGTCCTAAGTAACACCTAACATGTTAGCATACGTTTTATAACCTCATTAAAAACTACCTTGACTTACGAATAATGTTTGGACTCAGTATGAAATATGAATGAATGAAAAGTTGCTCTAAACTCAGAAGTCCTACATGATAATTAACATCACTAACACAATACATGTTGCCTTACACTTAATTTTCACTGACACTAAGTAATCCTATTTAAAGAAGATGTGCAAAACAAATAATGCACATGACAACATAACATATAGAAGAGCACATATTATATGGCCAGCAAATGATACACTCACCTTCTAGTAGTGTTGAGCTGGCTGACCCAGGTGAAGACACTTGTTCCATCTCAGGTGACACATGTCCTCCAGGGGCAACTATATATAACAATAACATAAGTTTTACATTTACATGTGTAAATATTGAACAAACAGTTATTGTATGTTCTGTATTTATGAGTATCTAACAGCATCATTTCCTTAACCCAAAATGTGTGTGTGAAAGTGAACATAAATAGTTGTAATAACAATGTACATGCCTGTGTACTTAGAACTTTTGAGTTCCCTAACATACAACATACTATGGTTCTGCAGTAATGCGTGAGGAAAAATACATTAAATTTGTACCTAAAAATCATATGTTGTGTAGTGATATCAGTATCATAATGTACATAACTATCATGAGATGACCATTCACAATGGTTATCATGAAGGTGGTCATATTGCAAAAAGTGTTGTTTTTGGTAGAGGATATGTGTGGTACATTAATCGAAGATGTGGCACACCTGAATGTGGCTGTGACTCAACAAGACAACACATGCAGTGTGTGATAATGTGTCTTTCATAGTAGTTCAACTATAGATATGAGTGAACTAATGTGTGACGTACGCTTTGATAAGTAATGAGTTGTTGGGGCATTTAGTAGCTAGAGTTAAGCTTTCAAATGAGTGTGATTAACTTCAGTTGTGCTATTCAGGTTGTAAGAAAGGTATTCCCTTCCCCAAAAAGCCTAATCAGCCACACCTTTCAATGACTTGAAACAGGTGCAAATGGTGTGAACTAAGTTGACCGTGAAATGAGGCTGTAATTAGTGTGTGTGCTGAACCCCACCCCCTCTGTTGAAGTGTATGCTGTGATGAGATATTAATTGCAGCTGCTTTAACACAATGGTAGATGAGCTAAGTAGTCATCTGCAGTGTTTAAGTTATGAAAACAATGACATAACATATGATACGTGTGCCTCATTATGCTGTCTGTATATGACATAAAGCAAAAATGGACCTTTTCATAAGCAACTATAGATGTGTTAGTGCCAGTGATGTTTGTAGGCCGTTACATGCAATTTCTTTGATGCATGCTTAAAATAGGCAGTAATGTCATGTTTGTCGGAGTAAAATCAATAAAATACACAATAATATGATACATATTTCTGTTCTGTACCTGTAGCTACTAATAATTTCTCATGAACATGTGTTACACATGTGTACTACCCTGTTGTTCCCCATCTTCGCCCACCATCAATTGCTTCCACTGCAGCTATGCATTTTGGGAATTCACATGTAAATGAGCACGCAATGGCACGTGCTATATTAGTTACTGCTTTTAGTAGGACTACTACATATATGTCTATTTTGAGATATATATATACAGAATCAGACATATACATATATAGATGCAGGTATGCTTATATTGTGAAGACAGTATAAAAAGCAGTGTAACTATGCAAAATAACTGTAAGCAACGACACGCCTAGTACAGTAATATTTATCACCTGCTGGAAATTGTGACGGATAAATTCCAATGTCACGGTCACCAGCCAAGCCTTCCACGACGACGGTAAGTAATTTTGGCCGAAGCAGCTCCTCCAATGGAGTCAATATGAGACGTTGTGGTGTGGGCCCACCTCCAGTGCCAGTAGCATGCACGCGTTGGTCTTGTATTTTCTTTTTCAATTTGGACCTAATATCATCAAATCTTTTCCGACAATGATACTTGTCCCTGACACTATTCCCACAGGCATTGACACCAATGACTATTGTGTCCCACATTTCTTTTTTGCTTGCTGCACTTGTCCGCCCTTGAAAAACATATAAAAGATATGAGGTAAATTAATAATAATATAAGCACCAGTTTCCTACACTGCTAGCTGTTCCAAGAGATAGCAAACATGCTGTTTTATGTGTAATATGTGCAGCACATGAGCATTCACTACTAAACCTATACATGTAAGCAAGGTTGCATTCATATTGTATGCAGTTCTGGCAAATTGACCGCCTGTGTTTATTTGTCCTTGTAAGGCATGATAAAAAGCTGTGTTTCCACACTAATGAACATAGAAAGATATTGTGTACCCATATTTGCATATGAACAAAACTCAGATGACCTAGGATCACATGTATTTGAATAATAAATGTAAAGTTACACTTACCTACTAAATGTCCATAGAGACTGTCATAGTGCTCCAGAATGCCAGTGACAAGAGCCCTATTTTCCTGGTCATTGAAGCGAGGATTACGTGGCTTCTCCACACGTTTTTTCCGAGCAGGTTTAGGGTCAGAGCTTGGCTGGTGCTGACTGGACTCTCCTTCTTCCAATGGAAGAGCCTCCAAAAGCTGGCCACCAGCAAGCACGCCACCACCAGACACCCCATCAGCAACTGCGCCACCAGCAGCACTCCCAGCACCAGCACTCCCACTCCTAGCACCAGCACTCCCACTCCTAGCACCAGCACTCCCACTCCTAGCACCAGCACTCACACTCCTAGCACCAGCACTCACACTCCTAGCACCAGCACTCCCACTCCCAGCAACAGCACTCCCACTCCCAGCAACAGCACTCCCACTCCCAGCAACAGCACTCCCACTCCCAGCAACAGCACTCCCACTCCCAGCAACAGCACTCCCACTCCCAGCAACAGCACTCACACTCCCAGCAACAGCACTCCCACTCCCAGCAACAGCACTCCCACTCCCAGCAACACCACTCGGTGCACCAGCAACATCACTCCCCTGAACAGTACGTTCACTCCGACGCGTACTCCCACGAGTAGCACTCCCACTCCCACCAGCATCACTCTTCCCACGCTTTGCGGGCATACTTCCAGCACTCACAAAAAACAGACAAGAAATGTACAGGCAATCACACGACCCACTTCCACATATAAAACAAGACAAAGATGTAAACAAAACAACAAAGGACAAAGCTCACCCAATACACAACAAGTCTCTCAGTCAATATGCAAATCTTCAATCGTCCAGCTCTGTGCGTCTCTCTCTCTCTCTCACTCCCAACAACACAGAGAATGATTAGCAGTACACGTTGCCTTTAAATATGGCGCGCAATCAAAAACATGCTTGTTTCGCCTGATTCAGCAAGATTTGTGATTGTGCAACCTAACAGCACCCCGCCACGCACGCCGATACACCTGTGTGTGATCGGCTCATCATCGTGAGAGTGGGCGGATTTGTTTTCTGGTTGATTTTGAATGTATTCGGCACTTACTGCATACGGAGAGGGAAAAACGCCAATAACATGACTAATCGATAAGCTTGCCGATTTCACATAATCGTCGCTTACTGCATGAGGCCCTTAATCTTAACTGTCATGCATCTCACAGCCTCACTGGTTGCCTAGCAACATGTGAACTGCAGACTCTGAAGCTGTGACATACTCCTATGAAAAAGTAAGGGGACTATCTATCTCCTAAAACTGCTTCTCCTCACTGTCCTCCCTGTCCCTCTCCTACAACTGCTTACTGACTAAACTGTCCCTTTTTAAAATGTCAACTGCCTTAACTGCAAATGCAGCCACCCTATTGGCTAAGCCGTAGCATGTTACATTCCCCTGAGGCTCCTGGGATTTGTAGTCTCTGCGCGGAACCTTTCCTGTAATTGCCGCCGCACTTGCACTTCTCTGCGCATGCGCGACCTACTTCACATGCACGGCCAATCACAACATGGCCGCCGTGAGTCCTCCAGCACATCTGCACAAGCACAAGCCCTGCGCGCACATAACAAACATGGCAGCGCCCTGCAGAGGGAGCCGCCGGCAAGCCCATCGCCACCCGCAACAGCCCCCCAAAGCAGCGGAGGCAAGGGGGGGAAACGGAGAGCCGGGGAGCCAGAGGGGACCTGGCTACACATACATCATCACTTGAACACAAAACACACATAAGCACTCATGCATGTAAATACATGCAACCCTTATTCCCCCCCCCCCCCCTAACCCCCCCAATCTCACATAGGGTCTCTTTGGGAATCTACTGCTCCGGCTACGTGTCTTAGTGTGGTGCATACCTGCTGGTAACAGGGGGCCCTGAGACTCCCGCGATGACATGGGGGATAACAGGACAGGCTTCTGGGGTTGTGCCTCAATCTCACTTACTGGTGCAGCGCCTCCATCTCGTGCAGGCCCCAGCTGTATGGGGTGAAGTATCTGCAAAAGAATGATGCCTCCCTCCTCCCAATATACTTCACTCTCAGGCAGGAGTATAGGTAAAAATGCAGTATCTCTTTATTGGTCTCTTCTTCTATTCAGCAGCCAGATCATACAGCAAGCTGTCTCCCTCCAGGATGTCCCAGGATGTCTCCCTCAAGCCAAGAGCACAGAGAGTGGGTCCAGCTCTTCCCCTATCCTCTTTTAGGATAGGAGGTATGGGGTATACCCTCACTCCCTGTAGGGAGGCCTCAAGCATGCCAATCTTGGCAGCTTGGTCTGGGTTACTTTGCCACTCTCACCGTAGGGACAGACTGAATTAAATAGGAAGTGCTATGCAGTAAGTAACTCCAGCAGGCACCACCCCTGTGTCTTATAATTGGACACAAAGCCTGATGACACTGCCTTCGCTGACTTACTGCACTGCATGAAGTGGGGATACCCATGATTGCTCCTGGCAAACCTGCCCTTACGCAGGGATTACTGCCAGGAGGAGGGTAGACCTATAGCCCAAACTACACAGGGATACATACATATATGGAGAAACAGACTGCAATTAATCTAAAACATACCGAAAGAACCTCTAAATTGCAATAGCTTGTTGAATAAAAGAACTGAGGGAAATTAAACACAACTCCTAAAACCTTCAGTGGAGAAAAAAATTATGTGGAGGAGACAAGATCGATAATTACACTGGAGCAGGTCCATTAAACACAGAACTAAGTATTAAGGCCATTTCTAACATGTCAGGAAAAAAAATGTTTTTACCAATCAATGTTTTTATTTTTTTTAATTAACAAAATAAATGATTACCTCTATATTGTAATCTGCCCCTCTCTTGCATCCCATTGCCTCCCTCTCTATTTGTCTGCCTGTATTCCATTTCTTCCTTCTCTAGTCTACCTCAACCCTTTACCTAACTCACTCTGTTTCTCATGCACCCCGTTTTTCTCCTCTTTCCACCTTTGCAGTGCACCCCATTGCTTCACAATTTATCTATCAGCCTGCATCCTATCCCCTCTCTATTATTTGTAGAATGTTTTACCAGGAAGAAATACATTGAGAGTAACCTCTCGTTTTCAATTATGTCCTGGGAATAATACAATAATACATGGTTACATTACTGTAAATGAACAGGGTTATACAGTCAATTCAAAGACATTTCATGGACAGTTAGAGATGGAAAATTGGGTGCAGGTGATAAAATGTTTGGAGATTTCAGATTGAAATACAGGAATTTTAACACCAACAAACATCAGCGAAAAGCAGCAAATGGCTCACACCCTTTGGCTGCTCTTCGACGGTGCCAAAGGCTGTGTGCCTTTGGGGTGACGCAGATGTAGACTGTAGGGGTTCGGAATGAATGCAGCTGTGATTTCAGAATCCTTTTGTCCTCCAGGACATTAGCATTCCAGAGGGTGGGGCTGACGAAACACAGTAGTAAGCAAATGCAGTAATAACCCTTAGCATGCTGGTTATGTGCAGAGGGGCGCAGCTGTTGGGGAACCCCATCAGGCGTCCCGCCTTTGGGACGATGCAGATGTAGACTGAAGGGGTTTAAGTTGTGATTTCAGAGTCTTTTTGTCCTCCAGGGCATTAGAATTGCAGAGGGTGGGGCTAATGAAACACAGCAGTAAGCAAACACAGAGATTAACCTTTAGCACGCTGGTTATGTGCAGAGGGAGGCAGCTGTTGGAACCCCATCAGGCATCCCACCTCTGGGATGACGCAGATGTAGACTGAAGGGGTTCAAGCTGTGATTTCAGGGTCTTTTTGTCCTCCAGGGCATTAGCATTGCAGAGGGTGGGGCTAATGAAACACAGCAGTAAGCAAACACAGAGATTAAGATTTAGCACGCTGGTTATGTGCAGAGGGGACCAGCTGTTGGGGAGACCCATCAGGCATCCCGCCTTTGGGACGATGGAGATGTAGACTGAAGGGGCTCAGAATTAATGCAGCTGTGATTTCAGAGTCCTTTTGTCCTCCAGGGCATTAGCAATCCAGAGGGTGGGGCTGACAAAAGACAGCAGTAAGCAAATGCAGATATTAACCGTTAGCACACTGATTATGCTCAGAGGGGAGCAGTTCTTGGGGAACCCCATTAGGCATCCCGCCTTTGGGGCGATGCAGATGTAGACTGAAGGGGTTCAAAATTAATGCAGCTGTGATTTCAGAGTCCTTTTGTCCTACAGGGCATGAGCATTCAAGAGGGTGGGGCTGACGAAACACAGCAGTAAGCAAATGCAGAGATTAACCCTTAGCAAGCTGGTTATGTGCAGAGGAGAGCCGCTCCTGGGGAACCCCATCAGAATACATCTCCCTATACACCCTAACATCCCGCTGCTAATACCTCTCCCTATACACCCTAACACCCTGCGGCTAATAGGTCTCCATATACACCCTAGTGTCCCGCTGCTATCTCATTGCCTCAGGAACAGCCACATGTACAGTATCCATTGCCCCCTTTCTCTCCTATTCATGTAAAACAATGACTCCTGCTTCAACCTCTCATATAATTAATTGAATCCTGCTTTACCACCATGCAGATGATAGCTAAAGTAGAAACTTAAATCTAATTTGAACCCATTAAACATAGTTTAGTACTCACTTTAATTCCCTTACCAGCACATTGTTTCTTTTAACTTTATATTTTGCCATTTTTTAAATAATGAAAAGGAGGGGTTGGGGAAGGGATACAGAAAAGAAAACATTGGGAAGGGGAGTAGGGTGTGAAAAATAACATTTATAGCAGATCCACTTAAACAGTCATATAACAAAGTACATGGTAAGTAGTTGAAACAGGATCATCACCTAAATAAGTTTTGTAGATGAACCAGGGTCTCCAAACTTGTCAAATTTACTTTGGTATTATTCAAAAAACTTGATTACTTTTCCATTATTCAGTTTTCTAAATTGAATTTTTAATTAGGGAAGATGCAGGAGGGGTCACCTATTTCCATGACAGGGCTACAGTCGATGTAGAGGCATTAAGAATGTGCATAATTAATTTATCTGTGTACTTATAGAGGTATATACAGTATATCTAGAACCAGTTTGTTGAGTAAGAACACCCAGGGATCCCGAGGTAGGGAGAGGCTTGTTAGTTTGTAAGAAGGCGTATTCATCTCCACATGGGTTGGATTTGGGGGCAAGCCCACAATACATGATATAATGAACCTCTTTGTCTGCATTCTCTCCAGCACAGTGGGGAGTTATTCGAATATATCATATGTAGCCTTTCGGGAGTAAGGTACCATCTTTGAAGTACTTTAATTTCAGCTTCTCTTATATTTGAGCAAAATGATGATTTAGAGACCGTTTCAAAAATGTCTTCCCAATTTTAATGATCTACAGTTTGTTTTGTGTTCTCATATCAGTCTCCCAGTAAGACATACATTTAAGTTTAGAGAGCGCAATAGCATTAGCACCTTCCTCGTAATCATAAGTGGTTTTTTTCCCCCACAGCATGGAAGCAACACAGGTCTAAATCACATGCACTGATATTTTTATAGCCCCTTATAAGAGCAAAGGTGCTTCAATTAGTGAGCTGTCTGTCAAATGATAAAGGGGAATGTTAGCCGACCTTCAGTCCAAATGTCTTCCCAATGGACCTACAGAAGTAGAATCTCTGCAATTGCCATATCCGTGTTTGTTCAATGAACTCTGTCTTCCTTGGGGCTTTCTCTCATCCTGAATTCGAGATTACAACTATTATGAGTTTGCAGCCACATACAGCAATAGCTGAAATGTATGTTTATTTTAGTTTGTAGGATCTTTGTAGAAAGGACCTCCTTATTTATTTTAGAAGATGATATTGTTGCTGTAATATTTTTGTTTTATATATTTATTGTCCTTCTGTGGATGCACTGTGCTGCTCTGATGAATATTTTAACTGACGATATTTGCAGATATTCATAAATAATAACATCAATATATAAAATGTTACTCTTTACAACAGGAGATACCTTTTTCTTTTTATGTGTGGTGTTATTTCCTTTGGATGTGTAACTACTGTGTATGATCTTTCAAGATAATAATATTAATAATGATAGTAATAATGTATTATTATATACGTTTTAAAACTCCCCTGTGGTGTGGATTTTCTCTTCAATAATGAGTCTATTCCAGTTTCATCTCAAAAAACAGGATCAGGTTAGTTTATAATGATGCAATATTAGGTCCAGGTCAGCACTTTAATCACAAGGCATTAACTCATTGACACAATCTTGAAATACAGATGTAGTGAAACTGTTTGGGGCCTGTTCACAAAAAAAAGTTTTGCCATGCAAAAATGCTAAAAAATGTAATACAATATGCTACATTTTTGCTGTATTAATTAAGAATTATGCAGAAAGATCATTTTGAAAAAACACCTAATTTGCTTGCACTTTCCATATAAAATGTGGGATATTTTACATGATTTGCCTTCCCCAGACAGAAGACTATAAAGATTTCATGGCGAGGAAGAGAAGAGTGGAGGTAGATCATATTCGTGCAAAATAGAATCTCGTGTCTAAATTAAAAGCATGTGAATGTCTAATTTTACAAGATTTCCTCTTTTGCATTGAAAATGTGCCTGCTACAGATGCAGTCAGCTTTATCTTCACTCTGCCATGTACTTGCAGCGGGTGAACCACAGCTCAAGTGTGGCCTGATCACTGCCAAGTGCAGAGCAGGGGGGAATTTCCCATCAAGATTAGCATAGCGTGGGTCCCTGCTTCTGAATGGGACTCCTGCTGCTTTAATCCTACCGGGTCACCACAGTCTGGTATATAGAAAGAATTGGTTCCTCTCCCTGCCCAGCTCTAATAGGCAATTGCACTGTTTTTATTTTATTTTAATAACATAGTATTGAAGCAGGGGGTCTCTGCAGTGGAACCTCACTAATTTCAGGTCTGGGGACATCCTGCTTCCCCAGTTACAGACCCAGGTATGGGGTGCTGGTATCTCCTGGAAGTTTTGTTTTCCCGCGTCATGACCCACGTGACTGGGACATTTAATAGGAGATACCGGCACCCCAGAAGCTGGCGGTCCCCGGACCTGAAATTAATACGCCACATTGGAACGCTGTGCCTCTCATTGAGGGCATAAGTAACCACAGTGGCAGTCAATGGGTGTATTGGCTATTGGATTTTTTTTTCATTGTATTTGAATGTTTATTTGATATAATTGGGATTTTTTTTGTAGGTTGCCCATCGATTGCAATGTGGTTATCTGTGCCCCTGTGTAGGACATAGATAACCACAGTGGCAATCAATGGGTTTATTGCCTACTGTTTATTTTAATGTACAGTCTTAAAATGTTAAGTTAATTGTATTGTAGTTTTTTTTATACACAATTAACTTTCTTCCAAGTTGGTGAGGACAAAGAGGAGGAGGATGCTCGTTTGCCCTGGTAGGGGTAAGAAACACATTTATTCATCTAATTTGTATTTTACTTTACTATACAGTATATTTGAATGGGAAAAAGCGATAGTAGACATATTTGGCAACACGGGCATATGCCCTTTCCTGTGGGAGAATGGGTGGGTGAAAGGGATAGTTTCCCTGTGTGGGAACCAGGAGGGGTTAACCCCTTATTTACCTTCTGCTAAGGTAATTAAGGGCTTAACCCTTCCCACAACCCTCCTGGGAGGCATAACCACCCACACTGGGGCAGCAACCCCCTTCACCCACCCCCTCTACTCCCAACAAACTGGGTACTTCTGTTTATCCCCTACATTACCTTAGCGGTTAGCCACTAAGGCAATGAAGCTACTTTTATTTTATTTTAATTTCATAGTATTGAAGCAGGGGTCTCCAGAGCTGACCCACATTCATTTCAGGTCTGAGGTGCCAGTATCTCTTGCAAGTATAAATGTCCAAGTCACATGGGTCGTGACGCGGGAAAATGAAACTTACATCAGATACTGGCACCCTATACCGGGGCTTGTAACTCGGGAAACAGGGGTTCCCTGGACCTAAAAATTAACGCGGTTCAGCTCCGGAGACACCCTGCTTCAATACAATGTAATTAAAATAAATTAAAAACAGAACGATAACCTGTTAGAGCTGTGAAGGGAGAGGGAACGATTCCTTCTGCTCTCAGTTCGCAGCTTTTCCAGACAAATGCGGTCCGGTAGGATTAACGCAGCGGGAGACCCATTCAGAAGCAGGGACCCCTGCTGTGTAAATGCTGATGGGCAATTAGTCTGGCCATGGGGAAACCATGGTCAGGCCGCGCTTCACTTTCACTTTCCTTCAGGAAAACTGCTCAATACAGCTGACTGCATCTGTATGTGGATTTGCAAAGCCAGAATCAAATTGCAACCTATAATGCCTATTTTGCATGGTCTGCACAAGTGGAAAACGTTTAGTGAATATAGCAAGATGTGTTTCAGTATCAAAATGCAGTTTCCACAAGGAAAAATACACTGACTGCAACAGGCTGAACTATAATTACCAATATTGTATCGACAATATAATGTGTGCTGTACCCACTGGACAGAAAGAGTACCAAATTTACAAAAAATGGTTTCAAAGGGGAATGCACTTAATTAGGGGCAAATACAAAAATATCCAAAAGTAGAAAAGTACAATGTAGTAATCTACCAGGTATAAATTCATTAAAATGTATACAACATAAGGAAAAATAAAAACATTTTCTGTTATACCAAAAATATATGTACAAAAAAAGTATACACAAAATCGAATACATTTCATACAAAATACCAAAAAATAGGGAAAAAAGGAGAGAAAAGGAGGAAAATGGAACACACACATGGAATCAAAACTTATGACATAACACACAAGACAATTTTAGTATGGTAAATAATCTCACATTCCAAAGTGCGGGGAAACAGTTTCAGGCGCGGAGAATCCGACTTGTGCAGCCAACACAATATAGACAAACAATTTCTTGAAAATGAAAGTCTCCTCTAAGACAGAAATACAAAATAGAGCTCTACTCACAAGTTTATAATGAAGTTCTCCATTTAATGTGACAGCCAATAACAGTGGAAAAGCATTGGCGACCGTGCATGCGCGGTAGACAAGTGCCGATTGTGCATGCGCGGTAGAGAAGTGCTGATTGTGCATGCGCGGTAGACAAGTGCCGATTTTGCATCCGCGGTAGACAAGTGCCAATTGTGCACGCACGGTAGACAAGTGCCATTCTCGCATGCGCAGCTGCAAAGATATTCATTTTTTAACCTCAAGAGAGGGGGCCCCTGGGCTTTGCTTGGGTTGCCCGGGCCATAGCTACGCCCCTGGCTTAATCACATCCCAAGATATATGCAAAAACAGTTTTCACTATCTTTATCTCCCTTATTTTCTCGTAAGCAGTAAAAACTGCATACAATATATACAATACTGATTCACAATCTCTGGTACCTTTAAGTGTGCTGATTTTAATTTCCAATAATTTTATATAGTTCTTTATTGCCATTGGTTTTTTATCATTGGATTTTAAAATACATTTTTTTTTGATAATTTTTTATATGACTTTTTAAAACAATTTATACAGTAATATTATTGTTATATTAAGAGAATCTCCTTTTCCAAATATATAAAAAATATTTTGTCATAAATAATTTTTGTATCCATTTATTAATTTGTTCTATATTAAATACCTGTAAACCAAAATAATGTGTACATATCAAATTGTCCTGAATTGATGTGCATATTACAATAGGCTCTCATTACTATTGGGAGTACAGGTATTTAGTATTGGAGTTACATGTTATTGCCACAAGGACAGCAAGTCCAAACGCCCCAGAAGCATTAATGCTTCAGGGTTACACACTTTTGAATAGGACCCCACAGCATTCATCCTTTGCTTGAATGGGTCATCAGCAGCAAGAGAAATACCACTACTCACTTTTCAGATGAGAAACGCAGCTGTCTGCCTGTAGGCTCTCTGCATCTCTCTGTCTGGATGCGTGTCCTCTACATCGCTGTCTGGATGCATGTCCCCGGTAAGCAGGACTTTAGTTCCTTACCCTTGATGATGTAAATGCTGTTATATGGGGCTCTACATTATGAGGGGGAGGACATATGACCATTATAGGATTTGCTTTTCATATTCCTCTCCCCATCAAGGGTGGATCTCGGGGCACCCGAGGCGCTTATGGGTGGTCGAGTGAGGCTACAGCTCCAGTGGCCATCTTTAGAATCCTCAACACAGAAGTGGTGGAGGTATAGCGTGCATTCTGATTTAAGGCTAACGATCGGAGGGAGCCTGCCTAGGGTGGAGTATGAGTATGCCCATATAGCACTCAAAGCATGATTTTACTGGGAGTTTGATTGTATTTTCATTCCCACCCCCTTATCTGAACATTTGTTAAGTACTCAATTTTATGCTACAGTTAGTCTTGCTATTTCAATCTTCCTTATTGAGGAGCTGTATATTCGGAAGAGGACTGCGATATATTGCTGATCTTTTGCTGATTTATCACCTGTGTGAGCACTACATATTACATGTGAATGCAATCCATCATAAGTTTTTTGGAGCACTTCTACTTGAATCACTATACTATACATCATGGTTGTAGTTTTTTCTTTTTCATATACGCCGGCGAGCATACTCTTCACTGTTTTCAACAATCATGCTCTAAACGGAATGGAGACCGTTATGAAAGCTGCATGTGGTTATGAGGTTGTATTTATCCTTTTCATTATTATTCATTTCAAGAGTCACATTTTCTTGCTCATTTTCCAGCACTTAATACTTTTAGGAGTGAAGCTTTTTCCCGTTGCTGTATTAACACATAAGTCTGTCTCCTCTGGACACTTTGCACTTTACTGTAATCCATCTTTATTATTTATAGCGGCAGTGAAGTACCAGAGACTGTGTGGCTCATACACAAAGCAATGATAAGTGGTTTTAAGTGCGTTAAATGCCCTTATAGCGCGATACTGCCTGCTCTGTTATTCAAAAACTAGTTTGTGGAGAAATATCCCCACACAAGAGTCCCTATTACTTGCACTCAAAGTACATAGTCAGATATAAAGATATATATAGTGACTCCTGATGAAGCTTTTACTGAGCGATACGCGTAGAGTCGAGTTGGAGTAGGCAACGTTTCATCCTGAGGTCCCCCCGTGTCTGCCGTTACAAAATCAGGATCGATCGCAACCGGAAGTGATGCGACAGACCGCCGGAAGTGACTCGACGCATGGTACATGGTCGGGAAAGCCTGCGGACAAACAAGCCACTCAACTATAGTTTTATGTGCCTATGCTGTATTGCGCAAATGTAAGTGCAAAATCCTTTGGTTTAATACATCATTTTGTTGAAAATTGCATTTGAGAGTGTCATCTCTGTCACACTGAGGGTACTATACTGAGACCAGCTGCTTTCTACTCATCTCAAGAGTCCTGAGTATATTAATATGCATACTGCCTTCACCTGATTGGGAAAGTGTGAGTCCCTATTCTGTTAATATCCAGTTGTCATTTATTTTGAAAATACTACACTATATATTATTTTCATTTTTCTACATATGGTGATATCTGCGCTCCCCAAAATCTACACCTGACAGTCTACTGCAAGAGAACCTGGACCTTCTCTTCTTAGGGTTGAGCTGCAACGTTTCACAATTCACATTATATATACACATGAGCACTTTCACATAATTTGATTTGAGTGTGGATATTTTATTAATTACTTTTTTATTGTTTATTGTTATTATCACCACTTAAAGGTACGCCTCACAATTTTTTTGCACTTGTCTTGTATTAATGCACTGCAAAACAAAATGCTTTTATGCATGTCTCCATCTTTTTTGCGTGAGCTTTTAAAAGGTGAACAGAAATGGTGAGATTTAATAGTACGATAAACTTATCACTGCTTTGTAAATACAGTAGCAGTTACTGGCAAAAAAACAGCGGATTTGCCATTTTTGTGCCTATCGAACGACTTTTTTTTCACTTACTGTTTATGGGTGATAAAAAGCCTTTATAGGGCCTGTGGCAGGGTGGCCTGTAGCCGAGGTCAGGGAACAGTCCACACGTGTAGTTTCAGGATAATGAAAAACGTTCAGTGGCTTTATTTCTCCACAACATAACATAACATGTGGGTACACTGTCCCTTTAACCAAAATAAAACCTGCTCTACGTTGGGAGATCTAACTAACACACCAGGCCTATCTAGCAGGCTGGCTAGCTAGACCATAACCAAACCATAAGTGTACTTTAAGCAGTCAGGAAAAACAAATGAACAAGCCTTACTTTGGTTGAAGTAGTGACTTTGGTGAATCCCACTGGCTAACAGCTCACATAGCAGTGTGCTCAGGTCTAATGCAGCCAGCTACTACCAGTAACAACATCCTTTTATACCTTGCTGGCTCTCAGGTGTCAGCTTACATCCTGATTATCTAGCTTCCACCTGAGTTAACCCTTATGAGTGCTGGATGAAGCACTCAGACATATGTCTCCCAGGCATAACTGATAGGGGTTGACTTCACCCTGTCACATACCTCCCCTGTTTGTGTGTGGCTAGTGTCCCACACGGCTGAAGCCCAACCATCCACTCCTTCTCTTGACAAAAAATCAGCATTTCCATGGTCCTTTCCAGGTCTATGCTGAATATCAAAAGAGAAGGGTTGGAGGGCCATGTACCACCTGGTCAACCTTGAATTTGTGTCCTCATGATGTTTAACCACTTCAAGGGCGCATGGTCAGTGACCAGGGTGAAGTGTACTCCGGTAACATAATGTCTCAAGGCCTCAATTGCCCATTTTACAGCGAGGCACTCCTTCTCAATGACGGAATACCTCACTTCCCTTGGGAACTGCTTCCGGCTGATGAACAGTATGGGGTGTTCAACACCATCAAATTGCTGGGACAGCACTGCTTCCAGTCCTACCTCTGAGGCATCCATCTGGATGATGAAGGGCTCTTTAAAATCTGGGCTCCGAAGAGTGGGGCCCTCTGACAGGCACTTTTTTAGCATGTCAAAGGCGTCTTGGCACTCCCAAGACCATTTAACTTGGGTCGGGGCACTCTTTTTTGTCAGATCTGTTAGGGGTGCAGAAATTTCTGAAAAATTGGGGATAAACCGCCTGTAATACCCTGCTAACCCCAAAAGGGAGCGGACCTGTGTCTTTGTCTTTGGGGTGGGGTCCGTTATGGCGGCCACCTTGCTAGCTAGTGGCCTTACTATCCCTCCCCCAATGGCATAGCCCAAGTGTTTTGTAGTGGATTTACCCAGGGCACATTTTTTTGGATTTGCAGTGAGCCCTGCTTCTCTTAAGGACGTTAGGACTGCCCTTAACCTTTTTATATGAGACTGCCAGTGTCTGCTATAGATGACAATGTCATCCAAGTAGGCCGTGGCATATTTCCTATGGGGTCGTAGTACCTTGTCCATTAACCTTTGGAACGTGGCTGGAGCCCCATGTAACCCAAATGGCATAGTAACGAATTGGTATAAACCAAGAGGGGTGGCGAAGGCAGTTTTGCATTTGGATTCTTCCGCTAGAGGTATCTGCCAATATCCTTTCGTGAGATCTAGGGTGGAGATATACTCTGCTTTACCAAGAGAGTAAAGCAATTCATCCACCCTAGGCATTGGGTATCCATCGAATCTGGATTCAGCATTTACCTTTCGCAGATCCACGCAAAACCTCACCTTCCCATCTGGTTTAGGGACCAACACTATAGAACTACACCATTCGCTGTGGGACTCCTCGATCACGCCCAATTCCAACATGTCTATTATCTCCCTCTCTACGAGGTCTTTTCGGCCCTCTGGCAATCTATAGGGACGGGACCGTACTTTTACGCCAGGTTCTGTCTCAATCCTATGGGACACTAAATCAGTCTGCCCTGGCAGCTCAGAAAAAACATCTGGGAACTGGTCACATAATTCTAGTAGGTCTGACCTTTGTTCCGTTGTTAACTGCCCTCCCATGGGAACCTGATGGTCATTGTACGTACTACCCTTTGGAGGCTGTGGACCCAAATCCGTCTCTCCTTCCCGAGGGTGGATGAACAGCGATCTCATCGTTTTCCAGGGTTTCAGGAGGTTTAAGTGGTAGATTTGTTTACCCTTCCTGGACCCTGGTTGAGAGATCTCATAGTTCACCTCCCCGGTGCGGCGGAGAACTTGGAAAGGACCCTGCCACTTTGCAAGGAGTTTACTCTCTGATGTCGGTAGTAATAGCATCACTTGGTCCCCAGGTTGGAAGACCCTCAAGCGGACATTTTGGTTGTACTGCCTCTCTTGACGTTCTTGAGCAGATTTGAGATTTTCCTTAGCAAACCGACCTATCATGTCTAGGCGGTTTCTAAGGTCTATGACATACTGAACGTATTCTTGGAAGGGGAGGGCTCCTCCTCCCAGGATTCCTTCATTAGGTCGAGAATACCACGAGGTTGGCGTCCATATAGGAGCTCAAACGGGGAGAAGCCTGTGGATGATTGGGGAACTTCTCGTACCGCAAACAATAGGAAAGGGAGAAGTTCATCCCAAGCTCGCTTTTCAGTGTCCACAAACTTCCTAAGCATGGTTTTTAAAGTACGGTTAAACCTCTCTACCAATCCATCAGTCTGAGGATGGTAGACTGAGGTCCGGACGGATTTTACATCCAATAACTTCAGGACATCCTGCATTAACTTTGCCATGAAATTTGTTCCCTGGTCAGTTAACATTACTTGGGGAAGTCCTACCCTAGAGAACAGTTCTAACAGCTTGTGAGCAACCTGTTTAGCAGTGGCTGATCTCAGCGGGAAGGCCTCAGGATATCTGGTGGCATAATCTACAACAACGAGTATACATTTATGTCCCTTCGCAGAGGGTTCTAAAGGTCTGACCAGATCTACCCCAATTCTCTCGAATGGGATGGCTACCAAGGGCAGAGGGACCAAGGGAGCCGGCTTCTGTTCTTTTTGGCTAGTTAACTGGCATTCAGGACATGTCTCACATAGTTTCATGATGTCACCATGTATGCCTGGCCAGTAAAACCGGGACGAGATGCGGTCCGTGGTCTTATCCCTGCCCAAATGACCACCCCATGGGAGAGTATGGGCTAGGGTGAACACTGTTTTAATCAACCCTTTAGGGACTAGCATCTATCGAATGGCCTCCCCTGTTTGTGTAACCTTATTCACACGATATAGGATGTCATTCAATAGTTCAAAATGTGGAAACACTTTTACACCTTGTTCATCTATTATCTTGTTGTTGACCTGTACCACCTTCTCATATTGTCTAGCCAGAGCTGTGTCTTCCCTCTGCCTCTGACGGAAGTCAGAAAGATCAAGGTCTGGCAAAATTCCCGTATCTATCGGTTCCCCACCCTGGTCATCTCCGGCCATGACCTGCAGTCCTTTGGGCTGACTAATGTTACCAATAGTCCCAGCCTTTCTTAACCAGTCCTCTTTTTCCGCACATCTCTGTTTCCGTGTCTTTGGGACGTGATGTCTACGGGGAAAAATCTCTGGGGAAAAAGGAAACAAGTCTCTGGGCTTCTCCGGTACCAGAGACGTAGGCTCCGTAGGAGTAGGGGCCAACAATGTTTCGAAGTAGGGCCAGTCTTGGCCAAGTAGAACAGGAGCAGGTAGCCAGGGAGCAACTCCCACTAGCAGGCTAGCCTCTTGATCCTTGATACGTAGTAGAATGTTCGCCGTCGGATATCTCTTTGTATCCCCATGGATACACTCGATATTCCACGGAGAGTCATAGGATAGTCTGTTGCTTGGAATTAGGCCCTCTAGGATCAGGGTTTTTCCAGATCCCGAGTCCAGCATGGCTTTGACTATTTTCCCCTCCAGAGATGTTGAGACTAACCACGGATTGTGGTCCCCTCGGAGAGAAGCTGTGGCAGTGGTTCTGCCATATGAACAGTCCATTTCATCATCTCCGGAGTCCGCAAACTCGGTTGTCAGCGGAATCTCTCGACGGGGTTCGGTGTTTGGACCTCTCCGCTGTTGGATGGGATCCTCCCTTCTGGATGGTGGTGGTATCCTCTCCACTGAAGGGGTGACGGGAGTCCAGGTTCTTGGGGAATACTGTGGGTGGCGGCCTCCCTTGGGTGATCAAATGGCCTCGGACCCGGGACGGGTGTCTCTGCGGGAGTTTGTACCAGGAACCCTCAGAGATGGGAAAGGGTCATCCGATCGGGTTGACTGGATCTCCCAAGCTGGCAGGTTGTAGACCCCTCGATTGTCTGCTCTCCTGCCTCTGGCATCACCGGAAGCAACTGGTGTTTGCACAGACCGTTCCCAGCTATCCTGTTGGGTGTTGTCGCCAAGGAAGTTTTCCACCAAGCGGACCGCTGAATCCAGGGAAAATGCAGCATGTCTTTTTACCCAGGAGCGGGAGGAGGGGGGCAGTATCTGTATGAACTGCTCGTGCACAAACTGTTCAAGGATCTCTGCCTTGGTATGCTTCTCCGGTTGTATCCACCTGGTACATAAGTCTACTAAGCGGTGGGCTACGACCCGGGGTCGGTCTCTGTTTGCATATTTGACTGTCCGGA